>NC_140248.1:14594693-14784693 GCF_949987555.1 Borostomias antarcticus
CGGAAAGAGCTCATCTTTTTGTATGAGGACAACATATTGTGTAATGTGTGGTCTGTTTTAATGATTGTGGCTAGTCTGCACCCATTTCAAGTCGTGAGATTCCATACAGTAGTGGTACAGCAGGTAAGGCAAACAGAACCGTAGGATCTGAACGCCTGTTCATGGATGTTTAAGAGCACCCAGACATTTTGTTTGTTGTTCGCACTCTGCATATTTTGTTCGTGAGGCTTCCCCTCTTGTTACTGCTCTCGCTCGTCTATTTATTCGGTTCTTCTGTATCTATTCCACTTTAGCTGCCTTTTGACTCTTCCTGGCCAATGTACTGCAACTGTAACCAGACAACAGTAACCAGGGCCAGCTCTAGACATTTGGAGGCCCTAGGCAAATTTTTCTGTGGAGGCCACTTTGGAAATAAATCTGACCCACCGTCAAGCAATAAGGACTGAGGCACCATCTCCCATCGTCATGTAACAGCTATTATCATCAGCAATGACGCACTTGAACGTGACTCGAGTATCACATTTGATTGAGGCCTCAGCCAATTAGATCAATATATTGCTGGAGGAGGGAGGAGGGGGGCTCTACGAAATCTGTGATTGGTTTTATGATCACTGGCATGTACTGTATCCAATGGGAACGGTAACACTCTTTAGAGAGTTTAAAAAAAAAGTTTTGTGAGGCCAGAGGCCCTAGGCATTTGCCTATTCCTCCTATAGGAGACGCCGACCAAGACAGTAACAACCCAACCTGCAGATGATGCTGTCCCACGGGGTATCTTTGTTGGAGGACAGGCTGGAAACAGACTGTGAGTGAAACCTGTTCACGTTGATAATGCTGTTAACACTGTCAGCACCAGACCTCCAAGTGACATTGCATGTACAAAATTTTGACAAGGCGTACATCGTTTTTAATTAAAGATGACCTAGCCTTCACCCTTCTATACTGTTTACCCTGTGTCAGTTTTTAGAAGCACTGTTTGGGGGATTTATTGAACAGAGCACCTCAACAATTCACTTGAGTTTGGCAAATTGCAAATACCTCATGTACAGGACATCACAAATTGTCTGCTGGCTGTTTGTGCTGCTGTACGTCTAAGTAAAGTGAACTGATCCCCTCGTGTCCCATCAGGCTTTGCGACATGGGGCGAGGGGGAAAGAGTGAGTGGCCGTGGTGGTAACTCCTCAGCGAGATGATACCGGGAGCAGGAAACTCGGAGCATTCATCAGTTATACAACCATTGATTTTCACATTCCTTTCTTCCCTCAGCCCAGGCCAGGCGAGTTGTCAAGGTGAGACTTGTGAGGAAAGGCTGTATTTTTCAATCCCTGATGCTCCACAGATGGAGGAAGCCTGCTGGAACTCTGTTCTCCATAGAAGTGAGAGAAAACAGGGGGAGAGAGAAATGATGGGGGGCCCCAGGGGAAAGGGACCAGAGCACTTCACCAGACACTGTCTGTTTCTAGTGTGAATGTGACCTTCCCAAAACATAAGTGCCACACAAAGTCACTGAGTGCACTGGTACTCTCTACACCAATACAATTAGCAGTTCATAGGAAAAATATGATATTTTTTAATGGATAAAACTGGACTCATCTGAGATGGTTTGGGTGTTCATAATACAGCATTTTTGGAATGAAAGGAGATTCCCGGCCGGTTGTACAGTCCATTCTCTCATCAGCTCCCATCTCTTATAGCTCAGTCAGGGAGTTGTTAAGAGAAGCCCAACATAGCGCTAGCTTTAGTGTGCTGCACCAAGCGTTATGTTCAGTGCCATTAGTAAAACACGGTACGTTCATTTCTGTCTCAACAAGGTGGTGAAGTAGAAAACAAAACATGTTTTCCAGGGCTTGACTGTATCATTTCAATTACATATGTGTTGTTCGGAGGCAATTAGAGTGTTTGACAGATACGAGCAGCAAGAGAGAAAGAGCAAAAGAGTGACTGGAAGGCAGCAATGCATTAAGCATGTGATACTATTTATATCGGAGGAGTATGGGTGACCCAGTAACTCACATGCGTTATGCAACATGTGAACAGAGAGAAGAAAGAGTGTGCAGGGCAGACACATCTCAGGGGCTTCGAAGCGCCTTGCCACTAAAGCCAATTAGAGACAGGTGATGTGGTCAGATGACCCAGGGAGCGGGGGCGGCGATGTGGACACAGGCATGGCATCCACCTCCCCCCCCAAGGGGAGCTTGCCGGGGAGGGTCCGTCTGGCAGACCCGTCTTGAGAGGCTCCACCTACTGTACACACGGCACGCCATCTGCTCTGACCCTTAACCTTGGCTGTGACACAAACTAGTTGCCGTCTATGCCAGAGTGAAAGCAGTATGTACTGTAGGTGCATACTGCCATACAGATAGGGCTGAGGAGGAATTCATTATAATGCAACAACCACCAGAACGGTTGATGTTTGCGAGGTGAGACAGCTCCCAGCGTAAAAGACAGGAAGCCACCGTGTTGCATCCCAGAACAGAAGGCTGGGCCCGGTTTATCAAGTCAGCAGAAACAAGGGTATTGGATTCTCTCTCTTTCTCTCTCTCTCTCTCTCTCTCTCTCTCTCTCTCTCTCTCTACCAAAACAAAACTATGTATAAAAAATTTACATTTTCATTTCAAAAACAAATGTCTTTTAGTCCGCTTTGATTTAAGTGTGTGAACTTCTGTACATATATAAGCTAATATATGAATTATGATAATTAATTCAAACAGTTATATAAAAAGAACATATGGTACTACATTTGTTTTTACACCATTTTTTGTAGGCTACTAGATTATAAATCAATTGAGATTATGGATCCAACAATATGATTAACTTTTGTTTTTTAATTGAGATAAAGACATCTCTCTGGGTATAAATCAGGAAGTCAAGAAGGCTGTAAAGTCTTGCTGCTGATTAAGAGCATGGTCAGCTATTGACACATCTGACAATGCGCTGTCTACTTGTATAGATTAGCTGTTTTAACACTTTTTTGTGCAAATGTGTACTTCATCATCCTCAATTAAGTTCATGGTGCAGAGAAAGCCTAAATACTTGCTGGTCTGGCTTCTTTATCAGTCAGTCCTGAATCTCTGGATCCCCAGTCCACACACTCAGGGGATTTTAACTTCTACCTTCAATTGAAAAGCTATTGGGGGAGGGGGAACTAATACATTTTAGGATATGACTACATATGTGGAAACTTTCCTGTAGGTACAATAAGCCTTTAATACCATGATTTTCACTCTGATAATAATTGATGTTTATGGCAGTATGGAGACTGGGGGTGGGGAGTGATGGATGACTTATCATTTGTTTATGGATGCCACCCCCCTGAATGGTTTTACCATGATGATGATGATGATGATGATGATGATGATGATGATAATAATGACGATGATGATGATGATGAGGGCATTGATAAAGACGATGATTATGGGGTGCCAACAACAGCCTGTCCATGACCTATGACATTCGAGCAAAGATGTATGAATTGATTTTGAAGTATGGCACAAACACTGGCTTGTGCATCAGTCAACGTCTGCTTGTCTCCCGCCGACGCCACCGTCGTGGCAATGCTCCTTTAAATGAACCTTTGCACATAGCCTTCGAAACACCATAACTGCATCGGTGCTCTCTGGGTTGCTTAGCAACTGGACAGCACACAGATCCCTGAAGAAAACCTCTTCTGTATAAAACACAAGCTAGTCTGATTGTTGCATGCGATGTGCATTAGCCATCCTCATATCATTGACATAAAGTGAGATAATGTCCGTTCTTAGCTGGTAAAATGAACAGTCATTTTTTTGGGCAGTGGTTAACGGATTGTGTGTGTGTGTGTGTGTGTGTGTGTGTGTGTGTGTGTGTGTGTGTGTGTGTGCGTGCGTGCGTGCGTGCGTGCGTGCGTGCGAGCGAGCGTGCGCCCGCGCGTATTCCCAAATATGTGGCAAAAGTAGTAGAAATGCATCAAAAACGCACCGGCACACACAGCATTCTAATCAGGGAGAAGAGAGAGGGTATGATTCCTCTTCATTCCTTGGCGATTCAACGCATGGATAGGCTGTCGACAAAATATATCCTTATATGTCAAATGTATTGCCTTTTTATTGGCAAAACCAATCTTATTCTTTAGCCCATAAGAAAATCATAAGAGGGGGTTTCTATCTCCAACACTTCGTTTTCTCCATCAAGGCTCTTGCGGTGGGTGTTCTTCAGTCTGTGTCATTATTTGCTCAGTGTTTCGAGGAGAGGATGATCGGAACATGTTGAGGTATTCATTCGAGAGATAAGGCTGGGCATCGGAGACGTCTTCAATAGGTTAGCATCTCTGACATTAAATCCGATGTGATACATAGCCTACATATGACGGGTCATCCATATTTCTCTGTGTCTAATTTTTCACCAGTGGGGTGATATAGCCTCTGACGT
This sequence comes from Borostomias antarcticus, assembly GCF_949987555.1. Classification (NCBI taxonomy): domain Eukaryota; kingdom Metazoa; phylum Chordata; class Actinopteri; order Stomiiformes; family Stomiidae; genus Borostomias; species Borostomias antarcticus. The sequence continues at coordinate 14,599,101 of NC_140248.1, forward strand.
CTGCATCTGATATTACCCAGTGCATTTTTTCTTCCAATGTGCATTTTTCCCTTAGTGACTTTGTGTTGAGAGAAGCAAATCTACATCATCAGCGAACGAAAAAGGGAATGAAGATTTTCTTTTTCTTTTTTTTAATCCACTGCTCCCCCTCACCTCACAACAATTACAGCAAAAACAAATCCTTAAACACAACAACATAGGCTATACTGTGGATCAATCTCTCGCCGGAGCGTCGCTGGAACCATGCCTCGTGCCCAGATCTGGACTGGGAAACGGCAACTGCCAATTTAATCAAGAAGACGCGGTTGGTCGCTTTCAAACGTAGCCTATGTCATTAACTGCCGGACTGTTTTGCGTCTAAAGGAAGAGTACTTATTACTTTTTAAAAGTCTTGTGTTTGAGGTGTTTCGAGCAAGATGTCTGATCTTCTGGTGCTGGTCGAGGGGGTCTGTGACCTGCACGGATTTCCATAGCTTTGGGAAAACAGCTGGGACCAATTACGAGGTTTATACACACGCATATTTTAATAAACCCACTACATGAGTTAGATGTAGCCAATCATATATTTTTCAGTCATTTATTTTGATTCAATCTTTTACTTGGGTTTTAAAATTATTTTTGGACCACAGGCGGTTGGATTACTGAAACTACATAAGGATTTGTGGAAATGTTGGGTCCTCAAGAAGATAAATTATGTGGAATTTTCTCTGCTTTGGTGGCTCTGTCCTTCGTTTGCTTTGCTCAAAGGTAAGTGAGCTTCTCATAGCCTAGAATGACAGCAAACGGTTTGTGTGAGAAAAAACCCCATTGGAAATCACATTTTCAGGACACCGACATAAGAGCGACATTATACCTCACATATTGCTCTAAGGATCCCCAAAACCTTTTCTGTAGCGCGCGTATGTGAGTGCAAAATGTGCGCGTGCATGTTTCCTATTGTAAAACGTATTCAGATATTCTAATATCCATTAATTGGCTTGGGCGAGTATAAATCCGATTATACATCTTAATAGCGGTGGCCCAACCAATAATTAGCTTTACATTTGCCGTGCAATTGATCAGCACACCGCATGCATTAATAAGATAGCCTAGATGTACCCATAATGTTTAGCTCGCCTCAATATTGATTATCAGCTATGAACAAATTTCATCTCATAATTTCCAATGAAGTAGGCTATAGCCTATTCAGACAGAAATGCAAATAACCATTTCTCCCACCCCCACCCATATCAACAACACCTATCGCCACCACCACCGATTTATCATTGATCAGGCAGAGAAAAAGAAACTAAAACGCCTGCCAGTTAGTTTGTGTCATAATATGACGACATTACAGTAAATGTAGGCTATAGGCCTACATTATAACTGATATTGCCATGAATACCCATGGAGTCAATATGCCCAATAGGCTATTGCGTATTTTTGAGCACCTGTAGGCTAACCGCCTTGGTGAGATGAGTGTTCACGGCTAAAATGAACATCCTTAACCAAATGTAGTTTTTTCAAGGTATAGGAAGACGTTTAGTCCATAGTTGTCCGACTGTATTTATATAGCTCGTTGATAGGGTACAGTCCCAGACCCCATATTGTAGGCTACCGATACTGGCAACATTCTTAATCGAGCAGCGATGGCCCCAAACTGGGTCTTCCATTTTGACGTTTTGACATTTCGATTACATTCCTGTAGCCTGTATCTAGACAGGATATTGACTGAGTGATTGCTTTAATTAGAATGTTCACAGGCTGTCTCCCTCGCACCCATAGTATTTGTTCTTGTTTGCCTTTATGGCAGTCTTGTGAGGAATAGATTACTTTTTTTTTTTTAATACGTCATCAAGATTCTCTGAAAATAGTAGGCCTATTTCTCAATCCACACATTGTCACTGAAGCCACATGTGTTGCATGTCAGGTGTGGTCCTAGCTAAGCATTTACCGTATCATTGAGTGTGTAATGAATCTAATGAATGTGTAATAAATCTGAAACAAAACGTTTTAGGCCAAGGTGTGAACAGGGACAACAGGGAAATACCCATACAAACTATTTGTTTATGCATCGACTCCATTCCTTATTTGGTTTTGCTACAGTAGGCCTTCCATCCATGTTCTAACATCCATGGTCTCTTCCCTCAGCACCTCCACTGGAAACACAGGAATGTCGTTGGCCAAGGCCACGGTGGACAAGTTGCTGAAGGGGTATGACATCCGTCTACGGCCTGATTTCGGAGGTACGTACGGGGGCTACACTGTGCTTGAACCTCCAACCATTTATCAACAGTGTGGTGTGGTCATGACTTGTCAGAAATCCGTTGAAGCGTTTTGGCACAGCATACTGTAGAGGCAAAGACTTTGAAGTGAATGCTACAGCCTCATTGCTATGCATCTATTCACCACCACATGTGGAAGATGGCTTCTTCTGGAGAAGTGGGGCACGTATGTACAGTAGACAAGCGTTCTAACGGTACGTTTCACAGATTCAGCTATTGAGGGATTTGGAAGACAAGGGTTGTGCTGGCATTATTGCACAACTGATAGTAAATCAGTGAACCTTTCCCTGGTGAGAAGAGCAAAAATGTCATGGTTTGGAGGGTATTTATTTAGTACTTTTAGGCCACTGTATGTCAAAATCTTCACTTACATGCTATAACAATATGTGTGATATTATGCTACTTGAAACCAAGCTAGATCCATTGTACACTCATGCATCTCATCATCGATGAACATTTTTAACCTGCTGCTCAATACAGTATGTAGTCTCAAAAGCATGATATCTCAGTTTATCATTTGAGGCAGGAAATGTCTGTGTTTTCATAGAAATAGAAAGTCTGACATCTTGCTGGCAGAATTACTGTAAAAGTATATGTTCAGCCATTTTGGTTATTTTAAACCTTCATCATGGCCAGGTTTCTTTTTTTTATTCCCACCTCTTTCCTCTCTTCAAGCCATGTGTATTCAAAATGATCAACTCCAGGAATCAGCCCCTGTTTGCAGGGTGAGGTTGTTGTAGCTTTGGGAAGTGGGTGTTTTTCCCCCCCCTTCTTTGCAGTCCCGGTCAGTTTGTATTGCGCCTCCACACTTCAGCGGGCCAAGTTGTTAGCGAGAGTGTCCCAGTCAGGCGGGGCAGGGAGTGGCAGCTCCTCCCCCCCGCGGGCCCCGTGTCCCTCGGGCCAGGGAGCCGTAGTCCATCACATCCTGATAATTCCATCATCAGTCAGCCTCTTCTGTCCTGACAGAACTGCTGGCCAACTTCAGCCTCGGCAAGCGAACGAGGCCGGCGCTTTAATTGGTGGGATTCTGTCCACGGCTGCTGGTACACTACAGCGTGAGCCCCGGCCTTGACCGGAGGGCTGAGAGTCGACTGACCCAGAGAGCCGGAGAGGGGAGGATGGAGAGGCTGCAGTTTAAATGGTTGAATCCCAGGTTAAGGCGTGAGGAGGGGGTGCTGCCGTGGAATTCAGTTAATGTGAGGTGGCCTTATAACACTAGTAGATCCGCATGAAAAGCCCAGGCTGCAGTCAGTCCACTCAGCCCCCAGCCCCCTGTCCTCTCCTCTCTCCATTGATCTCCGAGCCAAGCTGGAATTCAACTGACAGAGCTCTGCAACGGTCAAAACCACCAAACGCCAGGCTTCAGCACACACCCTCCCACTCCCGGCCCTGCACTGCACAATCCTGGATCTCACATCAATGGGATTTCCATTTTCTCTCTGGTTTTGTTTGTTTGTTTCAGGACAATCAAAATAAAACGTCTTGTATTCTTTTGCTGTATAATCCGGAGGTGATGGTTTCAGGAACAACATAGTGAAATCTTTTTCCTGTCAGTGAGGTGACAATGGCTACTTTAAATGATTTTACCATGCCATATCTAGTCTAGGTTTGTGTGAATATGACTTTCTACAGTATCTCTCTCCACTCTTCTTTGTTCCTGGTGTGTTCTTTGTTCCATTGCTGTGTCAGTAACCATCGGTGAGGCTCTCTGTGTTTCTCTCCTCTTTCAGTATCTTCATGTTTTTGTGGATTATTGGCTTTGGCTCTGACTTCTCAACAAATCGCCTAGCCCATGGATGGGGTACTATCTGACAGAGAACGAGACTGCTAGGCAGAATCCAAACCACTCTGGTGCTCTGTAGAATGTGATTATGCATTTTGGGGAACCAGAGAGATCAGTAAGATAGGAGAAGATATCGCAGGGCATGTTGACGAAGAAGGGCAGTGGTAACAAGGCCTAGATAGAAAAATGATATTTCTGAGAATAATTTTTCATGGTTTTTCCCACATATTCAGTTTAGCCTGTGGCCACATAGCGCTAGGTCGTGTTAGGTCTGCTTGACTATGCAAATGTAAGACATTTTCAAATGCCTGGTTACATTTAGACAAGGATCACAGATCATGCTTCACCGATTGATCAAATGTTGTGTGAACTTGTGTCCTGCTATTGTTTGATGTTACATAAAATTCTGTCATATAAATGAAATGGAATCAGGCACTGTATCACAGATGCTGTCGCTATGGTAATGTCCAATTGTAAAAGGCCTTATTTACAATCCCAATAATCAGGTCAGACAACCTTGATTTTTATGAGCTTGTGTCTTGGTACTTTGGGCTTGGCCTTTCTCTGCGTGGCCAGGAAATCCATTTAGGATCGGATCACATAAAACATGCAGCATGCAGTTTAATTAGTGAAAGTGAAATTGAAGCGTTGGCCAGATGCATGTACTGTAGCACCCGTCATGGCCGCTGTGACGAACTGCCCAGTTTTTTTGTGACGCTGGATTTTCTGCCCTTAAAGATTTATGGTTTTGTTTTTGGTTCAAAGTCAAGGCTGTGAGAAAGATGTGGTGTGATTTTAGCAGTGAGTGATGTGCTGCTACACATGAATTTGTTTTAATCTCAACGATGCGAGGTCACGCCATCACCCCACTGCCACAGCAGGGAAGCACAGCACTGGGAGAGCATGTGAACTGTACCAAAGATCCCGTCTATATGCACACAATAACCCCCCCTCCCCTCTCTCTCACTTATACACATGCACATGCACATGCACACACACACACACACACACACACACACACACACACACACACACACACACACACACACACGTTCATACTTACACATTGTTCATAATTGCATTGTACTCTATCCGTCACCATTTCCCAATATTCTCAGATTCACTCTCTTTCTCTCACATAAATAGACATTCTATCCATTTCCCTTTTATTTTCCTTAGTATTCTAACCTTCACACACAAGCACAGTCACACACACACATGCACTCTCTCCCTCTCTCTCTCTCACACACACACACACAAACGCATGCACATACACACACACACACACATAAGCATGCATACACGCACACACACGCATGCACACACGCACACAGACACACGCACACACACCGACTGCATGAGATCCTGCTTATCTCCGTGCATCAGAGAATCATTTTGTACAGAGATCCCTATCTCCATCAGCTGACACCACGATTAGAATCTTAAGTGCACATCCAGACATCTCACTTTCTGTCCCACCTTAATCAGGGGGGTGGAACGACAGTGATCCCCTCTTGTGTTTTCTCCAGAAGCTCTGTCCATGCTGTGACATATAGAATACTGTCATAGGACAGGGGCACATGTAAGCTTGGCATATGGCGTTGTGTACTGATGAAACATCTTGCGCTGTTGTGTTTCTTTTTGCCATGTGTCTCTGTCCCTCAGTGAAGTCTTGCCGTGTACCCTGTCTGATATGCTTGCCTGGTGTGTCTCTGTGGTCTGGTGTATGTCTCAGGTAATGAAATTGTTTTGTTGTTCTTCTTCTTATTATTATTGGACTGCACCTTTTCAGGCCATCGTTGGTTAGGCCGTCATTGTAAACAAGCTTCTTAATTGATTAGCCTGAACAGTTGAAGATTAAACAGCAAAAATATCTCAATTAATGCGATGTACAGTAGGGCTGATGTATACGGCATCAAGCTGAAAAAAGATTCAGAGAAGATTCTTTACATACACATAGATCACAGTATAACCAAGATGTTTTTATGATCATCGTGGGCTTTTCAAAAGTTCTGTGAGCATCATGATGAGATGGCCAGATCAATCAATAGTTGATCAATGATTATAGCCAAGTCCCAAATAATGATGCTGCTTGAGGTCCCATTGAAAACTAATTACACCTTTGAGCAGTTCTCCATCTGGAGATTTTAGTGGCCTCAATAGACTGTGGGAAAAGTAATAAAAACCACTGGTCTGTTTATTATATACAGAAGTGTTTTCCTACTCTGTTTTATCTACATGTTCCACCATGTCAGAGCTTGTGGTTGTTTGTGAAACATTTTGACAGCAGTCTTGTTTAAACAAGGTTTTCTGCAGGGTAGCCTATAGCTGTAGAATAGGGGTTGTTTAGCATCATGGATGTATAGGGATACTGCTTTAATATTCATAGAAACTTTGATATCCCCACATACAATACTATCTGCCTCTGATGATAGCAATGTTGAATTAAAAAAAATGTAAGGTGTGGCCGTACACACCTGATTCATATGGCAATTAAGATCACAGCACCTATATATTACTGGAATGGCCAGCATATCTCAGACAAATGGTAGCATTCAGCAGCTTGGGGGGAGGCAGAAGTCGTTAGTTTTGTGATTTACCACCCTGGGCGGGGTCGAACACAGCAGAACACTCAGGAGCTCCTGGTTCTGAAGGCCTGGTGGGTCGGTCCCTGTCTGCAGCTGCACCAGACACATGGCCTTTGGACGGCCTCTAGGGCCTGGGCTGAGTTTCCCAGAGGCATCGTAGCGCTAAGTTCATCAACAGATTGCGCGTGTTGTCAACCGTCGAGAGCTTGAACAGAAAAATGTCCGTCCTTCATGACATGGCCTACTGTTCAAGTCAGACAGCACACCTGAAACTGGACTGGGAGATCCCAGTGCTGGTAGATACAGTACCATATGCAGAGGCAAGGGAATACAGAGTTGCCAGAAGTTTTGGCATCGCTGGTATTGACGCGAGTCGCGTTTTTGTGACTGGCCGCTAATTTCATCCAAAAGCTGTAAAATGACATGCTGGATATAGCCGTCAGGGGCGTCTTGCAACCCAAAAAAACGAAGGGGCACGAGATAGCGAAGGCGTTATTAACGCGCACAGCGCGCGTACAAATTTGGTGTGTTTTTTGTGCATTTTTGCAGTTTAAAATCAGGACACAGCACACTACCAGTTGCCACTCAAGCAGTGTGAAATTAAACTTACCGGTAGCGTTCTTTCAAAAACTTTCAAAATAAAAGTAAGGGAAAACAAATCTACTTTTTTTTACTCACTTGGTCCAAATAATATAGTGTAATACTGAAGTATGAAGTATATTGAATCTGATATACTGAATAGCCTAATATTTGGAGGACCTGTTCATCAGTTAAGGACAACCTTAAAGAAGTAGTAAAGGGAAAATGCATGTTTAGCCCTGTTTTAAGGTCACTTATGATCATATACAATGGGTTCAGATCAAAAAGTTTCAGAAAGTCTGATAATTGCTCTACCACCGTTTAGGTCATACAATGGATGTGGGTGGGCACCTTGAAAAATCATTCAAAAACATGTTAAACTCTCGATTTCAAAGACAAGAAGCTCACCGAGGGGGTAATTCGCCTTATTCACCTCAGCTGCCATATTGGTCAGTCTGATGTAATGAGGGGTGCGGATGCGGAAGTGCCCGTTGACTTCAATGTTAAAAGTTTGCTGTAAAAACACCACTTCAAGAACCAAAATAGTCAAAATAACAGGCTGAATACACTATCGGGGTTACAAACTCATCATTACCAGACTCCGATTGTTTTTCACTGCCGTTGTTTTCGCGTTTGGAAATACATCGGAGTGAATGCAGCTGACGGCTAACTATGGCTCATTCACCTCCATGTATTTCCAAATGCGAAAACAACGTCAGTGAAAAAAAATCAGAGTAACCTTAAAACCTGATCATAAGTAACCTTAAAACAGGGCTAAACATGATTTTTCCCTTTACTACTCCTTTAATCTAAATGTATGCAAGCAGACCATGAAAACGTGTTTATCTGAGACGAGGCGAGGGGTGGGGGGGGGCTTCCATGGCTGCGTTCAAATTCAGCTAACAGAGGCGAACGTTCGTCGCAAACATGTTTTCTCCAAACGGTCACATTTGAACGGCTTTTAATTAACATTCCAAATAGTTCGCATAAACGCAACAATGTTCCAAAATACCGTTAGGCTACACATAAAATGTCTTCAAGAAGACAGTGTGTACTTGCTGCAGCATCTTTTGTCATTGATTAATTTCTTGATGATGAGATGTTTGATATTGTTCCACTGCTACAGTGTTGCTTCCCATCTAGTGAACCGGCCACTGATAGTCAAGGGTTTTGTGACCGAAATCCCCATCTGGGAGCACATCTCCAGTAAGCCTGGGTCCATTGTGATGCTCGTTCCATTACTGGCGAACTACCTCTCCAGACTGTTAGCTTCTGTTAGCAAACTTTTGCAGCAAACACAAAGCTAATGGAAAATAGTTCGCAAACGTTCGCTATGTTCACTGAATTTGAATGCACCCCAGGTTCAGTGTTAATTTGGAAGAAACCAAATCCACCGGGAAAGTGGGTGCTTGGCTTTTTGAAAGAGGTTATGGTGGCTTTTCGAGGTGGTCTATGATATAATTAAAATAATACATTCAGCTCAGTAGAGAAAATAATCCTAGCTCCGCATTTTAAAATGTAATGGTAAACAAACAGTAACAGAAATGTTAAAAAATGATAGCTGTAATGTTTGAATTATTTTTGTTTCTGACGTTTCAGAAGCATTAAGACGAGGGAAAATGCTGTGGTGGTTCTCATCATATTTTGCTGACGCCTCCTCACTACATTTATTGCAGTCATCTTTCTGAACGCGTGTCTGGTTAGTACCTGTCCTCCGTTCGTATCGACGCAATTACCTGTCCCGTGGCTACTTACGTTCAGGCACGGACATTAGATGTGCTAAATTAATTTTATTAGGATTTTCACCTCCCACTATTTTGCACACTCAAGTGGAAAAGCCCGAGCTTGCATATTCATAAAGGCAAAAATGCACAAATGGACGAGCCGTGAATCTGGCACGTTTAAGATTCCAGTCCCTTGTGTACCTACAGTAGTTAGCAGATCAGTTTGGACATTTTTATGCACGTGTGTGGTAACAGTTTTGCATATGGTTTTACACACACACAACCCTTAGTATATTAGCCCCCTAAGTGTCCTCTATTACCCTAACTACCTGGCACAAAGCCTCACCTGTATCAGTGATACTAACGTGACTGTACATGCTTTGTCTTAGCATAAATCTGAAAACCCAATGGGGCTTTCGCTCCACTCACAGAACTGGAGTTACTATCCAGTGACTATCGGTCACTAATCTGGCGTGTGAGTGTCTCTGGGTGACTGTGAGCTGAGCCGGGCTGCTATTGGAGCAGAGGGAGGGTGTCCAGAGCACGCCTCTACCACTGCTGCTGCTGCTTCTGCTGCCGTCATTGATCCGGGGCTCGGGGAGCGGGGGGGTGAGGGGGGGTGCGGTGGGAGCCGGGGGGCACAGGGGCCCGAGGGGGCAGGGGTCACCAGTCACCGGCGTGCTTCGCTCCGGATCTCACCCAGGGGGAATTCGGAGTAATGATCTCGCACAAGAGGCACAAAACAAAAAAACGCAAAGCCGCAGTCGAGTCAGTGCCAAGCAGCAAGAGAGCTCTGCTTAGCCTTCACCTCCGTCCCCATCCCCCCCGCCCCCACCCACACACACACACACACACACACCCCTGGAGGACGCACTTTAAATCTAGCTGTCAGCACCGCTGAAATGGGTTTTATGGTCTCAGCTTCCACCGTTAACAAAGCTTGAAATGGAGGTGACATATCACTGGTGCTGTGAACATGGCCCTCTCGCCCCAGAGCCCAGTGCCATGCCTCCCTAGGCTTCAGCTCAGTGCCTAGACACACTTCAAGAGTCTGCTCGTGTGTGAGTGTGTGTGTGCGTGTGTGTATGTGTGTGTGTGTGTGTGTGTGTGCGTGTGTGTGTATGTATGTGCGTGTGCAAGCATGTGTGTGTGAGATGTCAATTTTTACTTTTTTTTTTTGCTTCAAGATGCCAAACATGAAGGGAAATTAGTTAAATACTCTACAGTATAGATGTCATACCAGAGTGGGAGGTGTGGTGGACCATCACGTTGGAAGCTGAAAAAAGCTGAAAGAGCTAAATGTGATTTATGGTATAGTACATCCCTCATGGTCTTGTTTCCTAGGGCGTGCCCTTCACTTAGCACTCCTAAAAGGGTAGGATTCCGGGATGCTCGCCTGTCTCCCAGCATAGGTGTATCTCCTGCACAGAAATGAGCCACAGTAGGCTGTACTGTATGTCCTGCCCCCCCCCCCCCCCCCCTCCCCGAGCCCGATTCACAAGCTGCTGCTCCGTAGCTGTAACTGTGTCGTTGATGACTCCCCTAAGCCTGGCCTGCTGGTTGGTCACAGTCTTCTGTAAAAGCTGTTGGCTATTTGTGTTATTGGTTCCAGTCGAGGAACCGGGGACATTCCAAAGTTAACTGATCCTGTACGGGCGGGCGCGGAGCTCAGCGAGGGGCTGCGATCGCGCGGAGCCTCAGAATGTCGGAGCTCGCCCCGGCCGGTCGCACGCGCGCCTCTTTCAGCCGTAACCGTGAGCGCCTGAGCTCTGACTAATAGGCGGCACGCGCGCCTGCGCCCTGTTGCAGGAGGCCTATGGCGGTGCGGCGCCAGCTCCACGCCCCCAGCCATGGCACCACCAGTCCCACCCAGCCCCTCCCTCTCTCTCCTTCCTCCACACACAGCGCGCTTTCACTGGTCCCATTTCCCCGACGAGCCCCAGTGAGTCCCAGCTGCAGCCCCAGATCTTATTTGGAATGGCAGAGCGGTAAAATTAGTCAGGAAAGAGCAGAGTTGTTGAGGTGACATTGACGGGGCGTACAGTCCGAGCACATCAGGGGATCCGTCCAACGCGAGAGCTGTTGTTTGAACTTGATTATGACATCCAAAGGTGAAATTGCAGTTGTTTTTGGTTGGGTTCCTTTATAGTCCTTTTGACTCATTTGTCCAGTCGGTGTGCAATTAATCTTAGCCCTTTATGAGAGCAGAGTGGCCCAAAGAGGCTACGCACTCTAACATCATTTGTATATAAACAGTCATTCCCCCGCTGTGCTTTTGTCCTTTATGAACATAGCCCCCAAATTGATGCACATGGGAGGATCTGTTAAAGCTGGCATATCGGCAGCTTCAATGTTTCATCGCATGGTAAGCCACTCTGCTTTCCCTCAACACTCTTACAATATTGGAGGCAGTTCCACCCCCCCTTCCCTCCCCCACTGTGTGCTGCCGCCACAAGTTAACTGATGGGCTGTTTTGCGTGCCGGCTGATTACAGGACCCACTGTAACTCAGGGCAAAAGTAATGCCCATTCAGCACAAAACAGGAGTGTGTTGTCAGAACAGTAGGATGGATGCAGGGGCGTGCAGGAATGATATCTATCCTGATGAAGAGAGAACAGCAAATGATTTATTGCGCCGGGAGCGTGGGGTGAAAATGCTTAAAGAAGGGGAGCATCGAGCGTTTTCCTTTCTCTTCATTTTCTGCTGAGAGTCAAATTAGGTGTGTGTGTTGCTGTGTGTGTGTGGCTGTACAGTGTGTGTGTGTGTGTGTGTGTGTGTGTGTGTGTGTGTGTGTGTGTAGACTTGTGGATGTATGTGCGTTGCTGTGCGTGTGTGAGTGTGGGTGTGTGTATGTGTGTGGGTGGGTGGGTGTGTGTGTGTTGCTGTGTGTGTGGGGGGGTGTATGTGTCTGTGGGTGTTGCTGTGTGTGTGTGTGTGTGTGTGTGTGTGTGTGTGTGTGTGTGTGTGTGTGTGTGTGTGTGTGGGCGAGGGGGGGGGGGCAGCGGAGCGAAGGGGGTGCCATGCAGGAAATGGGAAGTACTTCATCTTCAAATTCAAAGTGTTGTTTTCAGCAACTTTGAACCAAAGGAGAGAGAAAAAAAAAAAGCTGATGGAAATTGCACCAAAATGTACCCTGGCGTCCTGCGAAGTGCAGAATTCCTAGGTCAGACACCGGTGAGGCATTTTGCATGCTGGGCATTTTTTTCCCTCCTCTTCTTTTCGACTCTCCTCCTAATGCGCCCAGTGACGCCCTTTTTGCGCCCCCAGTGATTGATGGGAGGTGTGTCCTTGAGGGGGCCTGGCCAAGGGCGGGCCCCGGCCTTCCAATTGTTTCAGATAGATAAACAAGGAAAGAAATGTCATTTACGGCATCCAGAGATTGATGCCTCCAGCTACCGTGCCAGGAAGCATGCTTAAAAGCCCATCTCATTATTGAACTCCAGTTTTCTGGAGTCACAGGAGGGATATGCTGGATGAGAACACGGTTGTACCTATATTCTCTTCTCTCGCTTGCACCGTTTTCCCTTAATGTACTCCCTCATTTCTCTCTCTCCCTCTCTCTCCCTCCTTCTCTCTCCTCTCTCTCATCTCTCCCTCTCTCTCTCTCTCCCTCTCTCTCATCTCTCTCTCTCTCTCTCTCTTTCTCTCTCATCTCTCTCTCTCTCTTCACCGTGCCCTCTACATCTGACACTGCTGTAAAGACTGTCCTTCATTCATCAACTATCACAGGTGTCACAAGGCTATTTCATTACTGTAAGCCCTAGCATTAGCCTCAGTTCTCTTCTGTCTAGATCTTGTTGGCTCACGTGAGATGATTTACCACACTAGTTTACTACAGTAATGCACTGATACATTCCAGACTTTGAGTATTATATTAATGGTTGAAAATGACTATGGACATCATGTACAGTATTCTGAGTTCTGCATGAAAAGGTGATTTTTAAACATAGTACAGCTGCACAATCCTGGTGCTATAATCCTGTTTCCACAGTACCACCACATCTTCTTATTGGCTTTCACAATTGTAAGTACCAACATCACTCTGCTCCTACTGCTGCTCCTAATCGTAACACAAATAACAATGGTTACAAAAATATGATTTTGGCATGTTAATGATGACGAATTATGCATTACCTTTGTCTCGATAACGTGGGCGGTTCCAAATGAAAAAGGCGTAATGATGCAGCCATTAAGTATGCATCACATTTGATATGTCTACAGACCTATTGATAAATGACCAGTACGGGTTGGAGTGACAGACATGTTCTAGTGTAGCCTTGGCTCTTTCAGCAGTCCCATATCTCCTCCAACAGTATCTCACAGGCTATTGTAAAAGAGACTAATGTCACACCGTGTGCACCGACAATAGGATTCGATTCCAGGGAAGCGCTGCAGCATAACAGCATGTTGGCCTATTGGTTTATTGTCTCAGTAAAGGCCTTTCATGACAGCAGTGGCCATTGAATAGAAAAGCGAGTGCAGATCCAACACTGCATGTAAAGCGCTGTGCTTCCCTCCTAATGTTATGGTGAGAATGCTGCACAGTTGCTATGGAACCCTCTGTTGCTAAGCAATGAGTCGATTATTAGATTTTTCTTTTTTATATCTGAGGCAGAGTGGTGTTTTCTTTACAACAGCGTTCCGTCCTGCAAATTTGTTTTCGCAGGCCCTTTGCATCCATAACGTGACGAAAACAAACCGCATAACAATGCAATTACTGCTGCGTAGCATAACATAACATAAAAACTAAAAAGACAAGAACACTATCCTCATCTCCATAATACGGACACGCTTCAAAGTTGCCTACCCCTCTATAGATCTGTATGCTTGTGAATGCAGCTTGTTCGGGTAGTCTGCCGTGGAGCCTTTATCTGGGAAGCGTCTGAACCCGATAGTACAATAGAGAAAGGATGGGAGAAGAAGACGCCACTTCAAGAGATGAATCAAGCTGCCCACGTTGCCTCTGCCTCAGTGTGCATAGAGCACAGTATTGAAGGAGTCGCATTGTGCAGGCGGGACTGATGCGGGATTCGGACATGAATCTCTCACACAAAAGTTAGGATAAGATTAATGCCAGCTATTAGACTGGGGAGCCAGTGAGGCACGTTACTCAGCATGATAGTGCGGTCATCCAACACAGTAACAGTGCAGTTGCAGGCCTGTTCCTGATGTCAGTTTTAACAGTCTTGACACCCTGGCATCACCCTAATGTAGGTGATGCCAACCCAACATCTCTGTCTAATCACCAGTTGGGACAATACGTTGTCTCTCCACCAGAACAGAACCGATCAGAAGGTACACCCCCCACCCCCCCCACCCCTATGTTAATGTAAAGGTTAGCATCACCTACATTATAGAAAATAAATATTGCCACAGTACAGTATATAACTTTTAGGGCCCTACTTTCATTCAGGCTCTAAGTTGCGTTATGCCCTAGCACTGGCAAATTGCCGGTTTCCTCCATCGCAAACTCTTTCTTTTTAGTTTGACAATTTCCTAGTGAGCAAAGAAAACGCTTGCCACAGTGGGTTGGCAAGCGCAATAGCGGGTGTGTCTATTGAAATGAATTGAAAACATCGGCGCTATGCAAGCTTGATGTCAAATAATGCGCTTGCGGTAAGAACCAACTAGACCACCTCTAAACACAAACACTGGCGACATTATGGATGCGCACTGCACACTTGCATGTGAAATGGTACATGGACTGCACTTATTTAGCGCTTTTATCCAAAGTGCTTTACAATGGCCACTCATTCACCCATTCACACACACATTCACAAACCAGTGGCGGCAACTGCCATGCAAGGTGCTAGCCTGCTCATTGGGAGCAATTTGGGGTTCTGTGTCTTGCGCGAGGACACTTCCACATGTGGACAGGAGGCGCCGGGATTCGAACCACTGACCCTACGATCATCGGATGACGCTTTGCCTCCTGAGACCCACCCCACAATCATGGATGTTGTGTGAATATTGTGAAACACCCATTCGTGCAATCCATGGGTAACTTGACAACTGTAATCAATTAAGCTGCAACCACAGCTTGTGGTTAGTCAGTGCACGGTGTGTGGGTTCTATACGAAAATCTTATTCAGTGCACGGACATATGAAAGACTGAAGCCAACAGACCATCCCATCGCTACCATTCAGTCCGTGAAATAAATATATACAGTATGTTTGTATAAGGCCTACTGCATGATGAACATGAATGAAACAGGCAGTTGTGAGTTTTTCATTTTTGCATTCAGTTGGACAGGCTAATAATGGAAGCCTAATGTACGAAGGAAAAAAGAGATTGTCCAATAATACAATGTAGTTGTTGTCTAAATTTAAACTCAAATAATTTAGGCCTTCTTTCCATTTGCACTACAAACAATGGAGTAGGCCTATATGAGGCATGCATGAGGCCTACAGGCCCGACGCAGAAGACTACCGTGAGCGCATATGGTAAATGGTTAATGGACTGCACTTACAGTATATAGCACTTTTATCCAAAGCGCTTTACAATGGCTTCTCATTCACACACCAATGGCGGCAGCTGCCATGCAAGGTTCTAGCCTGCTCATTGGGAGCAATTTATGATTCAGTGTCTTGCCCAAGGACACTTCGACAGGAGGAGGCGGGATTCAAGCCACGGACCCTACGATCATTGGACGACCCGCTCTACCACTGAGCCACAGCTGCCCTTTTACTATGATCCATATACTATGATTCATTAATTCTACCTTTATTTCAGACTTGGGTCCAGATCAAAAAAAATATTACATACAAGAGGGGATTGATAAAATATCATGGTTTAAAAAATATATTAAAGTCTACCAAAGTCTCCACTGGGATTGGTAGTATTAACTTTATGTTTGATAAAACCAAGATAATTTCATTTCAGAAGTACGAGAGTGGACTCACATCCACGTTATTCCAACAGGTGCAGTACAGAAAATATCCGCACACTGCTTTCTACGTTCTCAGTGGTATACTGGGATATATCCCAGTAGTTATAACCAGTGGTTTACTGGGATATATCCCAGTAGTTATAACCAGTTGTTTACTGGGAGCATGGACAACAGTGTGCAGATATTCTCTTTTTCTATCATTTATTTTTCAGACATTAAGTCATACATTTATACACATATAAAAGATATCCAGGCGGTTTGTGATGCAAACTCCATCATGAGGCATGTTGACCAATTATCTTGATCACACCAGCCTACAATTGTGCCCACAACACCTATACAATGTGCTTCTTATTTTTTCTAGGGCCAGATCAGTGATCGAGAGAACCTTTGGATCGGGTGGTAGGGCTAAATACAAGTTATTTTGGGGGTGAAGCACTTCTAGTGCACACAACACTGTCATCAGGACATTACCAATTCTAGTGTTGGCGCACTGGTATTCAAAGGGATGGAAAACAGGGGTTGTGATTGGCCATTATGAAACCACACCCCCACCACACCCATGTGTATTCAATTTGCTTAATCCAACCTTTCTTACAACTGCTCTGGGCTTGCGCTGGGAGTGCGCTAGCATCCTCAGCCACAAAATTACCCAAATTGTGTTGGCCACGCCTTAGAGCACCAGCGGCCACCTCACTTGTGCATCCGTGCTAGCGACAGCGTCGGATTCACCAAAATAGGGCCCTTAAACTACGAGCCTCCTACGAGCTAGCCACGCACTAGAAGCAAGTGAAAATTCAGGCTGCTTCACATTCAGGGTTTGTGGGTTTGGCAATGTACACGCTTTGAACCAGATGTGGCCACGCCTCTATGGGAGGAGGTACCCTTAGCTCCAAGTTGTTGTTTTTTGTTGTTGTTCTTTATGCTCTGGTGCAGTTCCTCGGCCAAATTTTAGAATTGCTTCATTCACTGATTGCTCTCGATTTATCATTGCACAATATAGAGATTTTTTTAAATGTTTAAAATAGTACTAAAATCTTATATACTGTAGCATTAAGGATAATACCTTACCGAAGAAAGAATGCTGTCACAAAGAGGGACCAAATGTGAACGCCTTGCCTACCCATCAGGTATTTGAAAGCAAAACTGCTAGTTGTTTTCCCATCAAACCCCTCCTACAGTCCTGTCCACACTCCACTGACTTGGGCCACCGTTGAGGAGCACCGAGGCACTGGGGGAAGAGTGACAGTAATCTGAACGGAGTCAGCAGCACCTCCAGAGATGCCACCTGCTTTGCATTTGTCATTTAGATATGTACACAGATGATGGGGCCATCTGGTTGCTGAGAGTAGAAGGGAACACCGTTCTAGGAAGTGGTAGACGTGCTCAGCAGAGCCCAAAAGCACTGAATAAGTAGAGGCCACATGTCAAACAAAAGCCAGAGCTGGGAGTTCTGGGGGAGGATTCACACTGAGTGCAGTGGCTTCATGCTCAATTGCATGCATAGGCATTCTGTGCTAATGTATCCACCCCACATTGTCATTATTGGTTTTGGTATTGATATCAATATTGACAGAAATCCTCACCACTGTGTGTGAACTATTGAGGGCTTGGATACCAGCGGTGGTGTTATACAGTACATAAAGATAAGACTTCTTTTGCCAATAGCCTACCTATACTAGACACTCTCAGTCACTATCAAAGACTATGGGATAAACAAGTGTACAAGGAGGATTAACATGATTCTTTCTTCCGGTGTCGAGATTTAAATTAAAAGTGGGAGAATGTATTGTCTTCCTTTGAGGGCTGTGCCCTCCTTGGCAGGGGGCGAAGTGTGCTGGGATCAGAGAGAGAGAGAGAGATAGAGGGGAGACTGGCAGGCAATCAAAGATCAGGATATCTCTTACATGCACCGAAGTGCCTGAGTCCTGGACGCGGAGTTGGATCCAGGCCTGACTTTATTAAAGTTTTTTTTTAATACTCCACACTCCTTTAATGTGCCACGTCGATACTCTGCGAGTTATCGGACTCAGCTGGACGTAGTCCCTACTCCGGGAGATCAGGTCAGAGTTTGATGTCGGCAAACAGCATCAGGTCACAACAGCCAGTGGCTTAGAGGGGGCTTATTGGAAAAGCAGTGGAAAAGTGCTGACGTACTCTGATGTGATAATTGCAAATAGTAGATGTGGCTTGGCTCTAGACATCACTATTCCCCCATCTCACACACACACACACATACATACACACGCACACACACACACACAGTAGAGATATATCGCTTGATTAGCAATTTATGCCCTACTTTAAAATATCCAAAAAGAAATCCAATATTTTTCCTATTATGATTATGTGAACTTGGAAATTCATAAAAATGTATAAAAATCAAAAAAGGATGTTTTGCCCTTTTTAAGGCTTCTGTTGCTAAAGTGACATCTCCTTTCAGTTTGTGAAGTGCAGCTGCAGGTAAGTGCTTTTATTTTGAGAAAGCCACTGTGGCAAAGTAGATCTCTCTGTTTCAATGAATCGGGGTCAAAAATATGCAGTTAGAGATTGAGTGAGGGAGAGAGATCTTGGTGCTTTCTGTTTAGAACTAGCGAACAAATGTACTTTGACATCTCTGGGGAAAATTGTTACTGGTTGCCTTCACAAAGCGCAAAATGGAAAATGGCCCCACTTTTTCCCTTTTTTTTTTTTTAAAGAGATGGGTCAGGGAATATGACAAAGCTGAAGGCATTTTAGCAAGAGGTGGGCTGTAGTGGGAGAAGGGGGGGTCACAAAAATAGTACAGAGGAGAGATGTGCACTCTTAGTCAAGTGCTGTGCTGGTTAATATTTCAGTGCCAGTATTTGGAGAAACATGGTAATTGTCAGATCTTTCCAGAGTATAGGCTTGAGCAGAAGTCATCTGTGGATTCATTTGATGGAAAGAAAGATGGAACGTATAAACACCAGTAATGGGTTTAAGACAGACTCGGAAAATCACTGTTTTGAAAACTCACTTTACTCCTAGAATGAGCACAAAACCTTCTGCGATGCAGTTCTACTGTAGCAGATGTACTACCAAAAACATCTTTCACATGGTTCCTGCTTTCTTTGTTTTGTATTGCATCTCTGCAGAGAAGTGGAACACCATCAATCT
This sequence comes from Borostomias antarcticus, assembly GCF_949987555.1. Lineage (NCBI taxonomy): Eukaryota > Metazoa > Chordata > Actinopteri > Stomiiformes > Stomiidae > Borostomias > Borostomias antarcticus. The sequence continues at coordinate 14,618,067 of NC_140248.1, forward strand.
TTCTTGTCTGGTGTGATTTTGAGTTATCTTTTGTTTAATGTGATTTTGAGTTATCTTTTGTTTAATGCCAAACATTGTTATACTTAACAATGCCCCGGTAGTTTGTACATTACCTCTAAAATATTAATGCAGGTAAGAAAACATTGCTGATGGTAGCGAGTCAGCCATTTCAAAAGACCACAGGGACGTTATTTCTCACAAGCAAACCGATGACTCCTTGAATGATAGGCTCTGACCTGATGAAACAGACCAACCACCAAAGTTACCCTTGAAAATTTGCACAAGAATGCATATTGAATTTTTACCTTAATTCAAAGTGTGTACATGGCCATATGGGCTACTTTGGCAATTTATTTTTTTAATCAATGCTGAAATGGTGATTGATATGCTTTGCTGTAGGGTGTACTGTAACGGTTCACCTGGCACAGATCCTTAGATTGAATTTAAAGGTTGAGATTATTCCTGCCCTGCTGTTGCTAAAAACAGCAGAAACCTTTGGAGAAGTCATGCAACAAAAGGTTGAACGTTCCTTTCAGCCTTTTTTGTTTGCGTTTGGTCATTGTTTTGTGGTCATTGGTCCTCATTCCTGAACATTTTCTTAAGCGTCTCCTTAAATGTCTTCTTACGAACTTCGTAAGACCAACCCTAAGAAAGATCCCCGCCGGATTCATGAATGGATGGAAATGTGTTCCTAAACCGCCAAAGTGTTCTCAGCTGTGCTCCCCTTCTTAAATTGAATGCACGTTCTCGTACACCTGAATTTGCATACATAAACGCCCCGCCAGCTCCTTACTACAGGGTCGTGTGCACACAAAATCCCCAGACAGCGCGGAAAAAGTTGAGACGTTCCCAATTGACATGCTTGATGTTCAAGGTCACGTGCAAATTCAAAGTTTTATTCGTCACATGCAACATACCAGTAAAATGAGCAGTGAGATGTTTCTCTGCTGGCTCTTATAATGTGCACACTAAGCTTAAGCAAGGTGAAACAAACCAATACAAAATAACGTAAGAAATGTAAGAAAACAAGACGGTATATATGGACTTTTAATACAATATGCAAACTATATAGCCTACATGAAAGGGATGGGATGTGCTGAGAGCAGATTGAGTTGTAGCCTATAGTTTAGTTAAATGCATGAGTAGGCTACTTATGGATCTTGATAGGCCCTATATCTACATTATGTAGGACCATATGATATATTTTAGTTATGGATATTCACATGTTTACAGTATTTACAGAATGTAGATGTGTCCATTCTGACGTCGGAATATGGTGCTGTTGCGCCGAGTCTGAGTATAGCGACTGAGTTTAGTGCTTATTTATTAATTCACTGCCATTTGCAGTGTTTGTGTAGTGCTTTTATTTATTTTAGGACACTGCGATGCCTTGTAGAATCATGAATGTGAAACGTAATTGGAAATTATACAAATATCCTCATATTTATGATTATGTCTGTAGAATTGATGTGAATGCAATCACCTCGGATTTCTCATAAATTCAGCCCTTGCGAACGGGCGCACTCCAATCTGGCCTACCTACGACTGCATTTCCACGTTCTTAAATCCCGTTCTTAGATAAGAACAAATCCGAGATAAGAAACCATTCAGGAATGCTAGAATTGTCCTGGGAACTTCGTAAGTGGAGTTAAGAAGAAATTTCTTCTTAACTTCTTCTTAACTGCGTTCAGGAATAAGGTCCATTGTTTCCATTCTCCTTCATTTGATCATCATGATTCAGTAGTCTGTAAACTGGGAAATTACTAATCCGTCCCTTGTGGAGGTGACACAATCCCCTTGAAACAGAAATTCTGGAATCGTTACAAATCATGGAATGAACATTAGTATGAGGGGAGAGTTGTCTTTGCTTTGAGTTCCAAAGTTGACGCTACAGTACATGAATTATCACCAGATGTTTTGAAGGTGAAAAACCAAAGCCCAACTTCTGTAAGTGGATTTTGAAAAAGTGGTATTTTTTTTTTAGAAGGGGATTTTGTTTGTATAAGGCCATCTTGAGTGATCAAAACGTGGGATTTAATTTGAATGTCACAAAATTCTCAGTCTTAATGAATATGCATGCATCCCACAAATATTTTCAAAGTTGTAGTTATCCTATTGACAACTAGAAATGAAAAGAAAATTAACTACAAAATTAGCAGTTTTTAAGTTTCAGAGAAGCTTCATGTTTAGTGTAATTGTTTTTGGCATGGGAGCCTGTCAGCTATGGTTGATGTTATGGTTTGTACCAAACCATAAGATCCACCAACGATTTCATCACCATACCACTCAACAAGCAGCCAAAGTCAGGCTGGGTCATTATGCACATACATTAAACACTGCTACAGGATACATACTGAAGGGTTATTTACCAGTAACTTTTCCATCATATCTTATACTGTATAAAATGAACAATGTACAGTATCATAATTTACCCCCGCCCAGGACAAATTCCAGAACAGGATGGTATATTTTCGGTGCTGTGTTTGTCTGTTAGTCAGCTGGATTAGGCAAAAACTACCAGACCAATTTTCATGAAATGGAGGGGTGTAGCATGGACCGAACTCATTACATTTTGGAGCAGATCTGAATCATGGGGCGGATCCGCAAATTTCTTTTCACTTTTGTTAACATTGTGAGTGCAGTGATAGGAGTTTATTATTACTTCCAACCACCAGAGGGCAGAAATGACTACTTAAGAAGGTACGACACTATACTGAATGCACATATTAACCGAGTTACTTCAGTACTTAATAAACAGTCATACTTGATTAACCCAAGTTTCTTCAGTTTAGATTAGAAACATTACAGCTAGATAGGGCATTTGGCCTTGTTATAATATGCACCAAATCTCCATCTAGGAAGTCCACTCCACTTACACATACAACTGTACATGTTGATGACATGCATCTTGGATGGAGGTCTGCGCTCACTGAGTGACCATCTAGTTCTTATTTGTATCTATCAACACATGAATGTTGTTGCAATAACAATGGCTGTCAGTTTTCCTCCAACTAGAATATTCATGGTCCCTTTTCTATTTGTAAATGTTTTTATTTCAATTAAGAGGTTTATGCATCCCTGTGATGTTGTCTTATATCCTGCATTCACATGTTAAATTCTGTAGTTCTTATAACCAAATATTCAACATAAGCTTTGAACAATATACAACGACAACTGCAATGTCTTACAGGAGCAAAGGTCTCTACCAATTTTTTTCCAATATCCTTGATTTTAATTACTGTAAAAGTACTCCCTGGGGCAGAGATCTGGAAAGGGCTGACTAACGCCTCACTACGAAAGTAATTGCCAAATGTAGTAAATTAGTCATATAGAGTGTTTGGGTACATCCATGACTAGTTTTCTGACATGCTGTTTAGTATGATATAGTGACCGCAGGGCACTGATGTTCAGACATTTACAATTACTCTTCTACTTAAGAACGTTTTCTTCTGACCCATCATCCTGTATAATGTATTAGTCACATTATACATGGGCAGTGAATACTGTAATATCCAAGTTCTGACCATATTGATATTACAATTACCGCACCTACTATTAATCCACTCTTCACTTTCAACGTTGCTTCCAAACACTCACTTCTGGTCATTACCTTCACCCAGGACGAAGTCCAGGGGAGGAGGTTATGTTGTCGGTGCTGGGTTTCAGTTTTTTTGTTAGTTAGTTTGTTGGTCCATTCAATAGTTAGCAGGATTATGCAAAAACTACCAGACCAATTTTCATGAAACTTGGTGGAGGGGTGTATCATGAGCAATCTGGTCTCACTTGGCAGACTTCAGAATTCGACGTTTGTCCATCGCCTCCAAACCTCATTTCTAGACGGCCTCCAAACGTCGAATTCTGAAGTCTGCCAAGTGAGACCAGGCTGATCATGAAGAATGCATTAAATTGTGGAGCGGATCTGAGAGTGTCCTTCTAGTTTGATATCACTTTAGCCATGAGTTTATCCTGACCAGGTCACCTAACTAAGACAAACTTATGTATGTACTTATTTGTATTTTAAAAAGGTTTAATTTCTTCAAGGTATTTTACAATGTGTTTATTGCTAGCTGTCTGTAGCTCTCAGCTGAAGCTTGTTCCCAGACTGACACATTTACAGTATGAGTTTTAAGTTTAGGTTTTCATTAAAATGTTCCTGGTGTTGGCTTGTTGGTAGTGGAATACTTCAGCAGGGTTTGCGTTCTTGTGAGAAAGTAACATACATGTAGGCAATGTAGTACTTGAGCTCAATATAATCAAAATGATAATCTGCTAACAATTCATTCTAATGTGATGCCTTCATGTCATAGTGTATCGTAATATGGCTTAATGGCGTAATATGTGCCATCTACAGTGATTCTTCACATAAATATAGTCATTTTTATTGTACCTCTCTATTCCTTCTCGTCTACATTTTAAACAGTGTCTTAAATCCAGTTGAACTTTTCCAGTGAGGTTTGGGTGCCTGACCCTTGGTGTCTTTCTTCCCTCAGGACTTCCAGTCATCGTAGGAATGAGCATCAACATCGCTAGCATCGACTCCATCTCAGAAGTAAACATGGTGAGTGGCAAATTTCCTGTTATACTGTAGTAATATAGTACACCAACTCAAACCCAATACATAACTTTATAATTGGCCTATCACTGGTCTTTGTTGTTTTTAAGCATATTTGTTGTCATTTACATTAGCTTTATGCAATACTCCTCAACGAACGTCTCCTTGTTGTAACCAGTGACACTTTGTTTTGACACATAACCTATATATTCACTGTATTAAGATATGTTGGATGTTGAAACTGAAGCATCACACTGTAACTTTGGCCTTTGGCCTGACTCTTTACCAAGGCTCCAGGTTCAAACATGGTTGATTAGATTACAACAGACTTGACATGTGCCTCTGTGTTCAGTATTTTGGGCTTGATCGGCTTACTTGTGATAGCTGGAGCTTTGCAAAATCATGCTCATGTCAAGTAAGTCCTTAAAGAAGACAATAGGGCTTGTGTCTGAGCAATGACATTGGTCTGTCTCTGAGCTGAGCTCCCTTTTCTTTCAATATGGCACGGTCGCTCACCAAGTTCAGTTCCCTTATAAGTAAGAGATAATAATAATAATAATAATAATAATAATTTGATTTATAAAGCACTTTTCATTGTGAGACAATCTCAAAGTGCTCTAACAGTCATTAAGAAAACAAAGCAGAATAATAACAAGCAGAAAAGTAACAGAGACACTAATTAAAATATTTGTATAATATTATGTATACTTATTACTATACTTCTAAATGCGTAGGTCTTTAGACCAGTCGTAAAAGAACCCAGAGTCTGTGGTGACCTCCAATTGTCAGGGAGGGCATTCCAAAGGCAGGGGGGCAGATGAGCAAAAGGCCCGGCCTCCCATAGAGCAGAGCTTAGTCCTGGGGGTATGGAGAAGCAGGCTGTTTCCAGATCGAATATTGCAGGAGAGGTCTAGTGGAGTGAGGTAGGGAGATGCATTACCATGGGTGCATTTGAAAGTTAGGAGAAGGGCTTTGAGATGTTATGAGATTTTTCCTTCTTGCAACATTGGAGTCACCAAAGGTTTCACATCTAATTCCAAGACACTGCAGATTGTATTTTTTATTTGTTTGAGGTAGTCACTTCTGTATAAAGCAGTTTTTTCTTTCTCTTTATGAGCATGCAAAGGTGACATGAGTTATTTTTCTTGAAGTTATTGAAGATGATTCTTTGTACTCGTTTATGCTATTTTGGTTTCCATGGACAGAAGACAGAGTAAAGAGCCTCAACTGAGAATATTATTGACTGACATAATATATTATGTTTCATTACAGTGCTAATCTATACAAGATTACATCTGCATGGATTCTCTTATGAGACAATATATTAGTTGGAGCCATAAATACACAATTTTTTTTAATACAAACATAAAACATTTTACGCAGCATCATATATCAGAAACAACACATTTGCCTGAGGGCTTCTTGCATTCTGATAAAAGCTATACTGTAGCTATGTTAAGGAAAGTTCTGTGAATATTTTATTACATTTTCTTTTTAGAATGCAAATGGAGATTTATGGAAAACATGTAATGCCCTTATCATAGGGCAAGGCTTGGGAAATGTAGGTCATTTTATGTCCGGATGAATAACTGCTTATATTAGCCCTTAGTCTAATTATAAAATGTGATGTATATTATGGTTCAGTTGTGTTTTAAGACAATTAGATTCAAACTTTGGGGCGATGATGTCCCAAAATAATTGGCAACATTCATCAAGCATAATGTAGTAGTGAATAGCCATTAGAGAATGTACAATAACAGTATATTATTAACTGTCAAATCACTTCCATGTAGAGTGTATCTCTTGGACAGATTTAGAGTTGAGTAGGACAAACAGGGTTTTGTTTATTTTTCTGTCTTCCTTTCTATTTTGAGTGTTGTTGATGTTTTTATGGACTACGTTTTTTACTGTTTTGCTGTTTTCCTAGGACTACACCATCACAATGTATTTCCAACAAAGTTGGCGAGACAAGCGGTTGGCCTATGCTGAACTAGACCTGAACCTAACCCTGGATAACCGCGTGGCAGACCAGCTGTGGCTCCCAGACACCTACTTCCTCAATGACAAGAAGTCCTTCCTACATGGCGTGACAGTGAAGAACCGTATGATTCGACTGCATCCTGACGGCACTGTATTGTATGGACTTAGGTAAGTATACTCCACAGTGTGGACATCCCACTGGGCACATCCTATTTCCAAATGTTTCATAACTAAGAACGAATTCATCATTGTACCGTATTTGTACGAAGCTTACAGCTAAACGCACAGATGCTGCTATGAAGGAAACATGTCCATAGTACACCTCTGCTCTACTATCTCATTCAAATCCATAATCAGTGTGGATGGCATTTCACTCTTGTTCTGTGGTTTTTCGTCTAGAAAGATTTAGCTGAGGTTAGCTGAAGTTAAATAATATGCCAATAATGGGGAACTTTTCCCAGGCACCTTCTAATTGTTTTCAGCTTATTATTAGTTAGTAGTAGACTTTGAATCATATACAAGCACTACCTAAACTGGACAAAACACTAAACAAAAAAAAACAAAAAAACATCTATATACTAGAGTTGTTTTTCCTTGGGAGGCTATGGGAGGCACATTTTCCAACCACAATTCTCTGCCCCAAAACACAGCTACAAAAACCACCTCATTGTCCCAGTTTCATCAAGAAACAGACTAGACAGTCAGTCAACAGTGAGGACGCATAAAGGGACCCAACCAACAGGACCTGGGGGCTACTGATGGGAGCACCCTAGGGCAGCGGTGAAGGGAGCACCCTAGGGCCCTTTCAAAGCCAGAGCACAGCCGCTGCCCTGGAGCCCCCATGATTCACAGCTTTTGGTTTCTCTCCTAAAATGCTGCAGCTTTTGCTTACAGGTATCATGTACAGTGAACTTGTGAGAGACACATTCTCAGTCTCAAAATTATTTTTACCACAGAATTTTCCAAATGCTTTAAGTATCAACTGTCAAAAGGTGTATCATCACACACAAGTAGATTTACTGTATACAAGTACTGTAAATATCTTATTCAGCTCTGTGGTTAGTTGTACACTGGACCAGACTATAGGACAGTATGGCATGGACTTGAATATCTTGAATAATGGATCCTGAATATGAAATTGTAAAGGGCAAACCTCCTTTCCAGTCCCTAAACACACACACGCCCCCACCCCCTAAAAACACACAAATACCAACTGTGTATCTATCAAACTCTGCCAGGGAATGTGTCAGTGCTACTGACACACAGAGGTGATGAGTTGAAACTCAATTACTTTTTCCATTCAGGCAAACCAGTGAGCTCCTATTTCATTTACACAAGAGGACTGAAAGCAGGGGAAAGCTGGTATGATTTAACAGCACAAATGTAATTACTAAAATGTGCTGCACTAGTAAATATCTCAGTTAAACGCCAAAGATGCCTACACAAATAACGTGTAAACAGTGCTGTTTTCCCTGGGACACTGGATTTATGAACTGAATATAATGCATACACCCTTCATAAACACACCTGACAGAAACACATTTCTATTTGACAGTCAATCACACTTTATAGTGAGACAAAAAAAAAACTGCACACATATTACACAAGTGCAGAAACTGTATGTTGCTCAGTTTTGCTTCTGGTGAAAGGTGCTGAATTGTATTTCCAGCAATTGATTGTTGGTCTTTTGGCTTGAAAGCAGTACAGTTTTTGACTTTAGAAAGTCAAGAGATTTTACCTGTATTTGTCCTGATTATTATGCGGTGCAGTAGGCCTACAGATAATGTGTACTACAGATAGCAATGTTTAGATTATTTTATTTTATTCACCATGATGTCTTGGCAATTGTGAAAGGATGCTTCACAAAGCACAAAAATATGTTTGTTGAAGTATTATGTTCTCCTAAGTAATTATGTGTGTGTGCAGTCACAACTTTATTTACACTGTTAGACTGTTACATTAATTTTGTATTGAAACCTCTCCTTTATTGGAGTCCACTTGCTTCAGTCAGAACACATTCTTACTAAAGTCACTTAACAGTGTTACATTCATTTAAAATTTATAAAGAGCTGACCACAGCTATTATAGGGATATCTCAAACAGAGACAGATTATTATGAGGTATGAACCTTGTATATCCTCCCCTCCTCCTGCTCTCAGACAGGCCAGCCAGTGATTGCATTTGCTTCTTGTGGTTTATTATTTTTATATATGTATGTGTGTGTATACATATATATATATATATATATATATATATATATATATATATATATATATATCAGTAGCAGCTGGTGACTCAAAAAACTGAGGACAGGAGTAGGGATGGGTATCGATAGGATTTTATGGATACCGGTATCGATACCGATACTGCTTATCGGTACAGATACTTAACGATGCACTTACCGATACTACACTACCACTTTGGGAGTCATACACGTCTGTTGGCCTTCATTTACATAGTGGACTGTCAATGTAATATAGTGATCCAGTGTGATACTTGTCCAGTTATTGCTGGTTATGGCTACTTTTGACACATTGGCAAGCTCAGCTATGATGTTTCTCTTTTCAACTGCATGCCAAGCAGGTAGGAGGGTGTCTGATAATGTGCCTCTGGTAACTGGGGTTAAAGTCGCACTGAAATGAAAAAAGCATTCTGTCCCATTTTGGTTCACATAATTGGTCATAGTGTTCACCTATTCAACGATGTACTGTATGCCAAAAAAATTACAAAATTCTACTTTTGTTGTAATCTTATATCAAAGTATATAATTTTTTACTTGAAGAAAACGGTAGGTCACGTGCAATGACGACAGGTACCTTAGATTTTAGGCCAATAATCTCACAACATCCACCCGTCAATCAACGCTATCCTTCTATCGAATCTGTCTAAAGTTCTTAAAACCTGTCCACTTGTCAATGTTCCAATCAAATTCCTCTAAACATATGTCCCACCCTCATAGCTTGTTTGCGTCGGAAATACGTCAAACTACGGAAGTTAGATGATCTCAAATGTCAGTTTCTGTGCGACTTTAAGGGCAATGGTCTTCTCCCTACAGTAACAGTTAATAACATCAGAAGACATACTAAACTGAGGCTACATTACTTATCTAGCTACATCAACCGACACAACAACACTGTACAGACTTATTTACAATAACGATGAGTGTTACCTGCATCTTTAGCCTGGCTCATCTGCTGCTGCAGCATTGCTATCGGAGCCAACAGCGTTAGCATTAGCTGCTTCACTAAAGCAGTCAAACACTCTGCTTCACATTTACCGAGAGGAAACTTGTAAGTGTTTCACGAGGTTTCTGGTGTTACCCCCTTTGGGCACAACTAACTTTTTACATAAGTTGCATTTAATGATATGTCTTCACCACCACTCTTCACACTCACTGTGGTAAATCTGGAATGTGATTGGACCAACAAAATGTCAATATTTAAATCCTGTTCAGACAGTGCCGGAGGAATGTCATCCGATGCGCATAATTTTCAGTAAGTATTTTGGCCAATCATAAATTAGCAAGAAAAAATGGCTTTACATTAATTTAATATAAAAGAATCCGCCCTAAATGAGGACTGTCCTCCCTCCATAAGATATGTATGGGGCCTCCAGCTGCACTTTTTGTAGATGTCACTTTAGAATTTCAACAATGGGTTTTTATCCATAGGGGAAACCTGATTTATGAACAAAACTAAGATACTATTAAATATTATTTTTTAATAAATATATATATATTCATATTTAGGGGCCAGGCAGCGTAGCTGCCGGAACCCTATTGTATTTGCCTATATTATTATTATTATTATTCTCCATCTTCCACTGAAGTCTAACTTCCCGTGGACAAAAAATCACCAAAATTTGCACAAAGCTCCAGTCCTATACCCAAAGTCCTCAACCTGCATTGTAGGTCAATAAACCTGAAGGTGGCGCTACAGCAACAGTCTAAAGTTTAAAACTTAAAAAAAATCATAACAAATCAGCCATAGGTGCTATCACTGTAAAACCACCACGTGAATGTAGTCCCAAGTGAGACAAAACCTTCATACGCTTTGATCTTGCAGGAATTTTGAAGTCCATCACTCTGATTTCTTCATAAACTGTAAAACCTATCAAACCTATCTCCTCCCACATTTTTTGTTCAATTGACACCAAAATCGATCTACTGTATCTTCAGACTGTCCTTACCAAACGATCCTCACAGATTTTTGAAATATGAAAAATAGAGCCCACAGCACTTCAAAAAGTTTTACTGTTAACAGTTCTGTATAGTTCCTATTAATTCTCGCCAAATCAATGTCTGATCATCCTCATAAAGAGTGACAACATTGGCCACATATCCAAGATGTAGTATGATTTTTTTCAGAATTTTATCTCAAAAATTGAATTTTTAAAAATATGTTTAATTCTGTCCTCTGAAACCAACACTTCATACAGAGAAAACTACATTACCCACAATCCAACGCAAGCTCCACGAATCTGAGACATCGCTGTTGGCAACCCTACCCAACCCCCGCCGAGGATTACAATGACTAAATTGATTGATTGGCAACTGACTGAGTACACAGCTGCTGAAGTTAATGTTCAATTAAGAAAAAAAAAAGCTAACAAAACCTGTAACCCACATTTTTCAATCAATTAATACTAAAGTTGCTACACTGGATCTTCAAACTGTCATTCACAAACTCATTGACCAGATTATTGAATTATCAAAATTGAGCTTACAATGCATTAAAATGTTTTACTTATTATTATTATTCTCCATCTTCCACTGAAGTCTAACTTCCTGTGGACAAAAAATCACAAAAATGTGCACATAGCTCCAGTACTAAACCCAAAGTCCTCAACCTGCATTGTAGGTCAATAAAGCTGAAGGTGGCGCTACAGCAACAGTCTAAAGTTTAAAACTTTAAAAAATCATAACAAATCAGCCATAGGTGCCATCACAGTAAAACCACCACGTGAATGTAGGCCCAAGTGAGACAAAACTTTCATACACTCTGACCTTGCAGGAATTTTGATTATTATTATTATTCTCCATCTTCCACTGAAGTCTAACTTCCCGTGGACAAAAAATCACCAAGATTTGAACATAGCTCCAGTAGTATACCCAAATCCTCAACCTGCATTGTAGGTCAATAAACCTGAAGGTGGCGCTACAGCAACAGTCTAAAGTTTAAAACTTAAAAAAATCATAAAAAATCAGCCATAGGTGCTATCACTGTAAAACCACCACGTGAATGTAGGCCCAAGTGAGACAAAACTTTCATATGCTTTGACCTTGCAGGAATTTTGAAGTCCATCACTCTGATTTCTTCATAAACTAAAACCTATCAAACCTATCTCCTCCCACATTTTTAGTTCAATTGACACCAAAATTGATCTACTGTATCTTCAGACTGTCCTTACCAAACGATCCTCACAGATTTTTGAAATATGAAAAATTGAGCCCACAGCACATCAAAAAGTTTTACTGTTAACAGTTCTGTATATAGTTACTATTAATTCTCGCCAAATCAATGTCTGATCATCCTCATAAAAAGTGACAACATTAGCCACATATCCAAGATGTAGTATGATTTTTTTTTAGAATTTTATCTCAAAAATTGAATTTTTTAAAATATGTTTAATTCTGTCCTCTGAAACCAACACTTCATACAGAGAAAACTACGTTACCCATAATCCAACACAAGCTCCACGAATCGGAGACATCGCTGTTGGCAACCCTACCCAACCCCCGCCGAGGATTACAATGACTAAATCGATTGATTGGCAACTGACTGAGTACACAGCTGCTGAAGTTAATGTTCAATTATGAAGAAAAGCAAACAAAACCTGTAAAAATTAATAAACATATCTCATCCAACATTTTTCAATCAATTAACACCAAACTTGCTACACTGGATCTTCAGACTGTAATTCACAAACTCATTGACCATTGTTGAATTATCAAAATCGAGCTTACAACGCATCAAAATGTTTTACAAATGTTTTACGATACGAATGTACAAAATGAACATTGGAATGTCAACTTTCTTCTTGTCCTATTCTCTCGCTTATTGCTCCTAAACTTGTCGGAAATTGCCTGGCCCCGCCTCATCGCTGCGAAGCAGCTTTAATTAAATTTGAATCCCTCTTTTCTCTCCAAAACTGAGGAGGATAATCCTCCTGCACCACAATGGACGAGCCTCCTCTGATATATATATATATACTGTATATATATATATATATATACTGTATATATATATTTACTGTATATATATATATATATATATATATATATATATATATATCAGCAGGTACAGCAGGGACATTACTCATTTAAAGATTCACATTGTGCGTTCAAGACTAAGCTGTGATTTTGTAAAGGCTTCCAAGGTAACAGCAGTCATCCCTCCTCTCTCTCCAGAATAACCACCACGGCGGCCTGCATGATGGACCTGAGGAGGTACCCCCTCGATGAACAGAACTGCACCCTGGAAATCGAAAGCTGTAGGTGGAAATAATTCACACCCCACCCTTCCCCTCCAGTCAGAATAACCTCCCCCCAAGCCCGCTGCCTGCGCTCTCCAAGCGTCTGAGCATGAATGCCATTCTGCCAAAAAAATTTAATCTGAAAGAACCAGGCCAGGTCCAGCCTGGCTTATGTGTGTGGCTGGCTTGTTTCTGTTCAGGACTGGTAGGAAGCTAGTCATGCCACTGAAATAGCTGTGAATTGAAATGACATGAAATAATGTCTGATTAATTAAGATAAGTCTTGTCGCCTGGACACATCAGTTCCAATGCTTCCAATGCTAATCCAGCACAATAAGAGCGGGATAGCCAGTTAGCTCATGAGCTCACAACAACTAGCTGCAGCTTTCATAACATTAATGGTAGCGGTCAGTGGCTAAAGCAGTTACACTGATGATTCCTGTAACGTTAGCTATATTGCTGCAATTGGTTCAACTTCTGTTTCTGGACAAAGGTAAGGGATAAACCCAGAAAACACAAGGCTAGCGGACCTACAGCGGGTCCCCGTTGGACGAGCTGACGGACCTCCGGCCAAATCCACTGGCGGGTTCCTGGCTATTTGCACATCGAATGGCAAGCGGACTTCTGGCGGATTATTAGCGTCAGGGACAGCGGTCCGCTAGTAATGCGAAATGCTCCCGCTATTGCTCCACCACCATTCCACCGGTAGTTTATTGTCTATATCCTAGGCCCATTGGCCCTAGGCTTATGGATTTCTATTGCTAAATTAACTTACTCTGACCATTTTTTGGTAACCCTTCCTTTCATAGTCCCCCAATTACTAACTATTTACCTGGTAAATACATACAAAGTATAGCCTAATATATAATGGGTAATTACTGAGACACCTATACTGTAGGTATAATTTCAAAACAGGAGTATTTCAAATGTTCAATTACTACACATTAATTCAATAACTGACATAGCATGACCAGGTAACCACATTTTTACATAACTTCTATAACATCCAGTGACAAACACAAATGACAAATCACAATGCTCATATTTATTAAAATGCTTTGAATTATATTAATTATAACTGGATCCACTCAGGAATCTGGGAGTGGGACCGAGAACAGGAGGAGAAAATAAAACACAGAGTTGCATACACAGAGAAACATAGCAGTAAACACAAGTCTAGTATATCAATGGGACTTGTAATTGGTCACTTAATTGGTCACCCAGTTTGTTTTTTATTTTTTTTAATTCATCTGCAAAACAGACTGTACATTTCCTTAAAAATAAAATCTTCCCCACCAGGGCTTGAACCCATGATCTCCCGCACGGGAGTCGGACACTTTATCCACTACACTACCGAGGAACTTGAAGGGGCATGATGTCATAGTATTTTTGTTCCTATGGAATCTGTCCTTCCGCACTTCCCAAAAAAGGGGAAAGGAGAGTGAAAGGACGGAGGGAGAGGAATGGAAGGGCCGAAAGTAAACGTAGGAACAAACCAAGGAGCCAGGCTGCGATTTACTTCCTGAAACATTTTGATCAGCGCCATCTTGCCAAAATCGACCCCTTTTGACATGCGCAGTTGTGCTTTTCTCATACGCCGCCACGTTCACGAACAGTTTGCACCATGGAATTATTATTATTTGCATCATTTTTTTATTACTTAAAGGACAATGCTCGTTTTTGACAACCTGGACCTTATTTACGACATATTATAAGACGTTTGACTCACCGAGATCACTTTGGTGTAGTTCGGAGGCCGGTAGAAGAAATGTAAAATCCAGCGCGAGCCAGTATATCCATGTAATGGCGGTGGTGGGGGCAACGAGAATGCAGCTTCTAAAAATCTATTTTCTGCCGCGAAACGGTTGTTTTCATCAATCTGTCTTGATGAATCGCTAGTTGTGCTTACATAGAGCATAACTGTTGTGGTTTTAACATGCCATGATCTTTAGAAACGTCTTTCGAAACGAAATAACTTCCTCACTTGCTCCAGCACTAATGCGCACAGCGCGCAATCGTTGCTCCAGCACGCTGTGCGCATGCGTGCTGGAGCAAGTGAGGAAGCTATTTCGTGTCTAACGACGTTTCTAAAGATCATATTACAGAGGCATGTGAAATACCACAACAGGCCTATGCTCTCTATGTAAGCACAACTAGAGATTCATCAAGACAGATTGATGAAAACAAGAGTTTCGCGGCAGAAAATAGATTTTTAGAAGCTGCATTCTCGTTGCCCCGACCACCGCCATTACACTGGCTCACGCTGGATTTTACATTCCTTCTACCGGCCTCCGAACTACACCAAAGTGATCTCGGTGAGTCAAACGTCTTATAATATGTCGTAAATAAGGTCCAGGTTGTCAAAAACAAGCATTGTCCTTTAACTATGCTAATGCAGGGACATGCAATACAGGGGGGAGAGCGGTGAACGTGCATTAAAAATCCACATGAACGTGTTAACTTCGTGGACGCGGCCGGGTCAACAAATCACATGCCTGTGACGCGAGAAAACACAACTGCGCATGTCAAAAGGGGTCGGTGGCCTGTTGAAAAAGCTTCACTCTCAAGAACGAGGCGTCAACGTAGTCACCACATCCAGTTCTATTAATACATCCTGGAATAAACCCACAGGCTAGCAGAGATCGGCTGGTTGATTTTGGTGTCCTTCTTTATTTTGGTGTGCTGGGACTACTGCCTCTTGTGGTGCCAACAGAGAAATGCAGGCCAACATTCAATGGAGGGAGGGAGTGACAACCTGACAACGCAACAAACGCTATCTATGGTGCGCTGGCTTACAGCAACGCACAAAAATACAGGATTTTACCATTCCATTTTTATCATATCACTGTTTTCACCATAAAACTGTATGGAATATTCTACTCAGTTAACTACTTGATATAATGGACTTATACCAAGTATAGTTTTTACGTTTTGTAGGTGTCCAGTCATCCAGCCGGTATCCTCCATACACCCCACACCTCACCCCTGCCCCCCAGTCCTACTGTGTGATGGTACTGTACTACCATGACTAGTATGGAAGCAGAAAAGGCCTGATGTGGTTCAGTACTTAAAACCCTGGTGTCAGCAGCTATAATCATAATGGGTCATATATGTGGCAGCACAATCGGCATATCATACTTGGTGTGTGATTTGTAATGGAGGTGTTCACTCAAAGGTCCATGACTGCAAGTGCAATTCCCCAGATTCTGATATTTAAATGAATTGACCTCTAAGGCCCCGTGTCCACATAGCGCCTTTTTCTGTCAGAAAACCGCTGGGGAGAGCTACTTCTCAGCGCCCTGCAGCGCCTCTTTCCTGCTGCGCTTGGAATGGTTATTTTGTTTCTATGACAATATATCTTTTTGTATCTTATATTGTTTGCATTTATTGGAATACCTGCCATTGTTTTTTCTGCTTCTCCATAATGCAGAATATGAATGTGTTCTGAATTAAGACTCAATATATGCTGCTGATATTTACAGTACTGTACAGGGAAGGCAGAAAGCTATGGAGGATAGATCTCAGTAGCACTCAGTGTCATAGATTAAGGGGTAGCCACTTTTGACAACATGCCAAAGTCACAGACCAAGTCATAGTTCCTGCACCTACAACTTCTGAAAAAGATTAAAAGGGGATGAATCCAGTACAGTATACGGCCCTTGGCAGGCTGCTGGCTCAGTCAAGGAGCAGGAAAGGGGCTGTTCAATTTTAAATACAGTATCGGCATATTCAGGAAATGTAATTGCATTGAGGAGCCACTGCATAGTGAATGTGTGAGGTAGCATATAACTGCAATGTATAAATCTACCTCAGAGGTCACACTTTAGTGCTGTTCTCTGTCTCCTGAGTCCCTCAAGTAGATAATCTGCCTCCCTTAAGGTCAGAAGTTGAGAGATCGTACCAGAATTGAACCTCACTCTTCGTCATTTCTCTCTCCTTCTCTCTCTCTCCCTTAACTGAAACAGATGGATACACCACAGACGATATAGTTTTTTTCTGGCAAGGAGGCGACACCGCTGTGACAGGGGTGGACAAGTTGGAGCTCCCGCAATTCTCCATTGTTGAGCTTCGTTTGGTGTCCAGGGAGGTCAGGTTCACCACAGGTAAGAGTTTCACTGCCGGAAACAGATTCCTGAACCTTCACCGCAAAGTTTTAGCTCAGAGATGAGCTAGCAACCTACACGCTGAAAAAAAGAAGTTTTTACGAAGATTTGGATCATGCAATAAGGCAGGCCTGCTTGGTTCTTACGGTGGATGATTGTAAAGATATATACAAATAATATGTTTACAACACTTGCTGTCTAACAGGGACATCCTTGCATGTTTGTCCACTGGCTATTGAAAAGGTTTCAAGCATTCTGCCCAAAACGACTGTGATTGGTTTAAAGAAATACAGTGTTCAAGTAGTCAATCGTTTTTTGAATAAAAGGACAGTTTATCTTGTTTTTAATTAAAGAAAATTATAATGAAAGCTTTATTAACTTTTCACAGGATTATGTGGTATTCATCATTGTGGGTTATGTCACATTTTGACATTGGTGATATATGTAGTGCTTATAGAATCTTTATGAAGAGGTAATTAAGCCTTTAAAAGCTGCACTTCATCTTAAACGGGACCTAATCTAATTTCAACTGACTTCCACTCCTAGCTACGCTAGCTGCTTCACTATTTTGAGAAGGAGATGACATTTAAGAGTCATCTCAATGAGACAGTTGGCATGAAAATGCCATAATTTACATGATCTTGTGTGCGTTTTGGTTTATGTAGATTCACTAAGAACTAAGAACAGGCCTACCTGGTTAAAATATGTAGCCCTGTTTTTGTTCCATTAAAAGATTTACAGGATGCAGGAAATTATAGGGTAATTTATCAGTGTGTGTAACTCATAGTTGATAGTCTTTTATATTAAAACAATCATTGATAAATCATTGATTTAAAACCAACCATTGATCAAGTGGTCATCCAAAGTCCCTTGATGGAGTTAGTTATTCATCAATAACGATTTCAATCAATATCAGAAGCAGGGAAGAGCAAATATCTGGGGAATACCCTAGGGGAATATCCTGACATATTCCAAGTTATTGTTGCAGCGGTTTGAATAATCAATAATGTGTATCTGACCCACCACCACATCTCATCGCATAGCTAACTTATATTATTCAGTATGACATGCATGAATGTTAACGTTGGCCCCACGAGTGACATCTTAGTCTCATGTGGTTTACTCACCCTAACTTATGTACGTTACTGTGAAAACCTATACTCTCCAATTACGTACCTTATTAAATCCTCTTTTGGTGATATTTAGAGGACAGAGAAAGTGCTAAACAGTGAAAAGCACAGCAGCTCTCTGTGACAATTCTCAGTGGGATGCGGGAGCTGCCTGCTGAGATGGGGGGTTGCAGAAAAATCTGCCGTGTTTGCGACTTTCTGCCATGTTTAATTGGAATCGAACTTGTCCCTGGAAAGGAATCCATTGCTTTGGGGAAATTAAGTGCTCCGTCTGAACAAATGGAGAAATGACTACCCCGCGCATTGTCAAAGTGCAGACTTTGGAACTCATAAGTTGTGCCAGCTTTCTCTCTCTTCCTTCTTTCTTTCTTTCTTTCTTTCTTTCTTTCTTTCTTTCTTTCTTTCTTTCTTTCTTTCTTTCTTTCTTTCATTCTTTCTTTCTTTCTTTCTTTCTTTCTCTTGTTTTGACTCCTTGTCTTCTGTCTTTAAAGGTTCATATCCCAGGTTATCGCTGAGTTTCAGGATTAAGAGGAACATTGGCTACTTCATCCTGCAGACCTACATGCCCTCCATCCTGATCACCATCCTCTCCTGGGTCTCCTTCTGGATCAACTATGATGCGTCTGCAGCTCGGGTGGCCCTGGGTAAGGCGCTGGCAACGCTGCTTTGTTCTACAGTATGACCTGTGTACAGCGTGGACAAGGTTGCCTTCAGTATTTTACAAGGTTGCTGTATCATTGAGGTAACATATGTTGCTGTTACAGTGTAAAAAATGCTTGGCACAGCACAATTGTGAATGGTAATACACAAACTGCAAATAACTTATACAGAAAAGCCCCTACTATCATGAATAATTTGGCCTGTCAAATGGTTGTAATCCCATTATTCACATTGTATGCTGTAGGCCTAATTAATCATGGATTTGTTTTTCTTGGATTTGCTAATTAAAGAAAAAATCAGCTAAATTATGGCAGTGAGGTGAATTTCTATTTACTATCAATGATTTACTCACAAATGTTCACAAAATATAATTTGGTTGGTTGGCATTACCTTCTTGTGTTTGAATATTTCAATCAAATATTTTAAAGACCATCTGATAGCATTATATGCTATTTTCTTCAACAACATGTCAAAAATGTCTGCTTCTGTGGTATCTTATGGAATGTAAAGGATGTAACCTTGAAGGTTTTGAGAACTTTTTTTTCATCTTAGAAGGAATACTTGATGTTCCGAAGAGTGTTGCTTAGACGGGCACACCACCTAGATTGAGTAGTTTTATGTTTTGTATGTTATTCATTGTAATGTATGTTGTGTCTTGTTAGTTATCTGGACCCTGAGTCGGCAATGAAGTTGAATTGAGTTGAATTGATCCTCCAGTTAGCTACGATTAGCTTGCTAGCTTACTGTAGCAAGCTCGTGGTCAGGCAGCATCTGTGTAAGCAGATAACAGGGAGCACCCAGGTGCTCAAACGGGAGACCAAGTGTCGCTAACGTAGTAGGTGCTCTTGGATCTCAGGGAATTGAAGCAATTTGAAGAAATGAAAGTCGATCCAGGCACTCAATAAAGTGATTTGGAGGATAAAATATATTAAAAAGCCTTTAATGTTGACTGACTAACATTATTAAAAATGTCAAGATGTTTCGACCATATGCAGTCTTCATCATCATGTTCTCTTGCCAACTCAGTCTAGAATATTTATTAGACATCTCCATCAACTTTATACAGCTGTTTGAAGAAAGGAGAGTCAATAGAATTAAAAATGTCAACATGTTTCGACCATAAGCATTCTTCTTCAGGACATGATGTATACAGTAAGGTAGATGCAAATCTTCTCTAATAAACATTACAAATTTAGCTGGCAAGAGAACGTCCTCATGAAGCCAGTCCACATTAAAGGCTTTTTTTTTTTTCTCCTGATCACTTTATGGAGTGCCTGGATCGACTCTTGTTTCTTCAAACAGCTTTATAAGGTTGATAGGAACTTTCTCTAATAAACATTCCAAACTGAGCTGGCAAGATAACAACACATGCTTACTTAAGCATTATGATGTGCAACACCATCATAGCCTATAGGGCAACATTGAATGTTGGTGTCTGGCTTTGGTGAGCTAGAGTTGAAGAATGTCTGTCTTGGAATGGATATATACAATTTAATCATACAACATTTGTTAAATAATTTGCAACCTTTGAGTGGATTTCGGTAGTTGTATTGTGGGGAAAGCTAGCTACCTGTCATGTTAGCCAGGCTGAAGCATTACTACTGTAGCCTACTTGTTAGCATCCAACTAGGGGAGCAAAGCTGAATAATTGTGTGGTCAAATGAGAAGGTTGTGTATGAAATCTGGTAAAACGGGTGAACAATCCCTTCAGTTTTGACTGCCTTACAAATAATGTGTGCTTTCCTTTGAATACAGAGAATTCTCTGCTCAGCGGTCACAATGTTTGGAGTCACCCTCAACAGAATGATTAGCAAACATTTACTGTACATCTCCTTGAACACTAAATACTTAAATGATTGGGAATACCTACTCTGGTTTGCGTCTTATTTGTGTTCATGTTTGTGTTTTGCAGGTGTTACAACGGTGCTCACCATGACAACCATTAACACCCACCTTCGGGAGACCCTCCCAAAGATCCCATATGTGAAAGCCATTGACGTCTACCTCATGGGCTGTTTTGTGTTTGTGTTCCTGGCCCTGCTCGAATATGCCTTCGTAAATTACGTGTTCTTTGGACGGGGCCCCCAGCAACAAAAGAAAATCAACGAGAGGCTGAACAAAGCCAACAACGAGCGGCCGCGATACGAAGAGAAACGCCTGAGGGAACAGGTTCGCAGCCTTAACAGCCTTCTCTCTGTTATGCTCTCCCCTCTCTGTGTCAATCAGAGTCCAACCATTGTTTTTCATGACAAATCCCATAGCTAAGACAACTCTAGATCTGGCAAAAACCCTGGTACACTTATTCCCCAAAGTTTGGCTTTCAAAAGCGTAGTGATGCCATCACACATCGCTTTTCCTCCAGCACGGACCGTTTGCTTTCTTTTGAGCCATCTTTTCTCATTGAGTTAGCAGTTCATCTATCTCAGGAGTGGTGTAAAACATGTTCATATAGTTCAGGGGTGGTGTAAAACATGTTCATCTAGCTCAAGAGTGGTGTAAAACATGTTAATCTCGCTCAGGAGTGGTGTAAAACATGTTCACCTATAGCTCAGGAGTGGTGTAAAAACATGTTCATCCTTTAGCTCTGGAGTGGTGTAAAACGTTCATCTATAGCTCTAGAGTGGTATAAAATAGCTCAGGTGTGATGTAAAAACATGTTCATCTATAGCTCAGGAGTGGTGTAAAACATGTTCATTCTCCCAATCAGGTTGTTGTCTATGTTTATGTCGTGGGTTTGATTCAGTCTTGCCTCTGTGCCAACATGGGAGTTGCATTTTACAAACCGTTGTTAACTTCCAGTGATATTGGGGGTGTTTTCAGCAGCATTTGCTGGAGGAATAATTTGTTCAAAATAGAATGGTCAGACTGAATGAAGCTCCTTGTCTCTGTCTCAAAATATGACATGCTTATGCAAAGTTGTTCTTGTTAACCTTATGTTTATGCATTCTGTATTTTATAGAAAATGTGCTTAATTGTCAGTGTTTTATAGCCGTTTTAATGTTCTCTTCATTTTTTTTTTCACATTGCAAGGACTCCATTTCCGCGCCGTTTCAAACCAACACCCTCAGGTCATATACACAGCGAAGAAATCTGTATCTTGAAGAACAAAGAAAAGTTGGGGTACATGAATTTAGAACTCATACAGTATACGCTGTGGGACAGCAGTCTAATTGAGGTCTGATAGTAAGGTTGATAGAGTGATGGCAATTAATTTGTGTCAATTTACTCATAGTGAGAAAGCAATGTAATAGTCTGTAAGGAGGAAATGTAAGAAATCTTATAAAGGAGGCATGGAGAAATTACATTCCATACCATCATTACATTTGCTTTAGTTTGAAAATGAAAAGTTGTAATATTGGGATGGAGGGGTTGCAGTCTTGTGGGGGGAATTTTAGGAAACAGAACCACATTTTGGTCGTCCCCTGACGTCTGCTCTCGCCCTCCTCTTCCCTGATAGGTGGACGCGTATGGGAACATCCTCCTCACCACGCTGGAGATGAATAACGAGGTGATGCCGTCCGACGTTGGGAGCAGCGTCAGCGACTCCCGGAACTCGGTCATGTCCTTTGACAGCTCCGGGGTCCAGTTCAGGAAGCCCATGGCACCCCGGGACGGGTTCGGCCACCACTCACTGGACCGCAGCGCCATGCGCAGCCGGGCCAACTGTCGGCTACGACGGCGCTCCTCCAAGCTCAAGCTGAAAATCCCCAACCTGGCAGATGTCAGCACCATTGACAAGTGGTCCCGGGTCATTTTCCCTATTACCTTTGGATTTTTCAACCTAATCTACTGGTTGTACTATGTGAATTGATGTGCATCCCTCCAGGAATCATGGGCCATATTTTGAGAGCACATTAAATTGGCTTTGATACGGTTGGAAAATATGTATACACATATACAAGTTGACACATATGTATATGCATATTTCTATATATTATATTTATATATACACGTGTGTAAATCTGAAGGACCTTTCTCCTGTAAAAAGTATTAATAGAATGACTTGAATGTTTAAGAATAATTGCGAGAGAAACATTTCAAGCCTTTGAATCTCCTTTTCCTCCTGAGACAAACAAACAAACATCAAATCCCTCAGTGGGATTTTGGAACTAAAGACTGCATGATATTTTTGCTAAAAAAAAATATGGAAAAAGAAAAGAACGGGAAAGCTCTTGAGAGAAAAGACGTCTCAGAGTTTCATTGGCTTTTTATTGGTACTCATTGTAATCAGCGTCCTCTACTGCAGCTCATGAAATCAGAGGTGGTTTGAATCTTCAGGCATCGGCAGAGTGAAATTCCTCATGTCCAGCTTTCCCTACCATTTTCCATGGATCACATGCACAGAATTCTCCGGTTCTACACTGTACAGCAACCTTGTTGGGATTATGTGTCGTTCCTTGTTTTGTTTTTTTGTTTTTTTCAGAGGGACATTGTTCTCTTAATCGGACATCAGCTCTGGCACAATAGTCTCCATTTGAGGCCTGATGGGATGCTAGACTGCTGCGTTGCTGCCCAGAGTCAGTGGAAACTTCCTTTCATAACCCCTCTCATGTTGGTTTTTGCTGCAATTCCCTTCTGAGGGGGGTATTTTTAATTCTGGTTCAAAATATGCTGATTATTGTGATTATTATTTCGTCTAGAAAAATACTGTGTTTTGGGAGAGTGTCACTTAAACATGTTCTAGAGCTAGTGCATTATTAGATAAAAGAGTCACAGGTATGCATTACTCATTTTGATTGTTTGAAAAATAGACACATACTGTACATTTTGTCATTCAATATCTTCATGGACATAGTTGGCAAGTATTATTGCACTTTTTTTACCTTCTTGTGATTAACTTGCTCTGTAGATACAGCATTCATTAGCATCTCCAGCTTTGTGTTCTGTGAGGAACAGGGAGCTATCGAGTGACTTGAAGTAACTCCACTATAAAGATGTGAGAAAATTGGTATTTGAAAGCTGATAATACCATTGGTTATTTCTTTGATATTGAAATCAACATATCAGCCCATAGTGGAACCTGTTGTAAATTGTATGTCCTCCTTCTTCATGAAACATGTGTCACCCTCAGAATGTTGGATGCTTAAATTATAGTTCCTCTAAAATGGGAATGTGCCTGTCTTAAATTCCACAAGGCATATCCTCAATTGACTGTGTAGTAGTGAGGGGAGGAGTTGGATTAGAAAAAAAGTCACCCTCTGTTACTCTAGAAACACGTCAGGCCAACGCATAAATGTTTTGTCTTTGACAGTGAAATCCCAAAGAACAGTATAGCATCAGCATATTAGAATCACGTTTCTGGAAGGCAAAACAAGGCGTGTGATAAATAGCCATGAACCGAAGTGACAACCACAAGGCCTATAATACGTACTTTACATTCTGCTACTTCACTTTTAAGATCACTGCATTCCATGTGTTTACAGTATATGTTCATTCATATGATAGTTGTTCATTTCAGGGTCGATATCATGCCTTTCATGCCCATCACGCCAAATGATAAGGTTAAAAAAAAATGCTGTCACAGGCCACCTCCTTGTTCAAACTAGCATTGATTAGATTCAATGACTTGCAGCACACTACAATGTTCAAACAGAGCATCGTCAATTGAAAACCTGCTTGGTTTGTCTGCTAAACAGATCTCACAGGAGAAAGAGGAGGAGGGGGAGAGGCAGGGGGGGTACTAGACACTGGATATCAGAATTAGAGATACTTCTGGAAACAAGGATGGCGGGAAAAGCAAGATGAGGGGCTCTGTGGACTTTACAGAGATGTAGAGAGCATGTTGGGACTGTCAGAGTTACTGCTATTGGTCATCTCATTGCAGGCTCTCCTGAGTTTAGAAGCCTCTCTCTCCCTGTCCTTACCCTGGCCACGTGCCAGGCAGGCAGGCCCGGACTCTTACTAGGAGCTCACCTGAGCCATGGGGGCTCATTTAATCAGAGAAAGAGCGAGACAGAGACAGAGATTGCAGAGAAAGAAATAGATTCAGGGCATTGGCTTAGGTAAAGGAAAACATGAAGGTGCAAGCTTATCCTGAGGAACAACGTAAGGAAGAAAGTGACCAGTTCGAAACAAGGGGCGGAGAGGAAAGAGAGCTGAAAGGAGATGTCTATAGATAAGAAGAGGAGGGAGATTAATCAGGAAGTCCTCTCTACAGCGTTGTCTGGGAGAGGTGCAAGGAAGAGCTTGATCTGGTCTCTCCGGAAAAAAAAAAACCTTCTTGTCCAAGGAACAAGATTACATTATTTTGGATACACAGCGGTATTCTAACTGGACAAAGGGTTTTTTCTGCCTTATGTTTATAAATGTCTCAATGAAAGAGTCAGAGACTCATGCTGAGTACTGAGCTGGACTAACGATAAACGCTGGTCATTCCTGTGTCCCATCACTAAGCTAGGAGAAGACTCAATCCAAAATTGCACTAAACCCAGAATGTTGGGTAGCATAGGAGAAAATAGACAATACAGCCTGGAGTATGCTAAGGACTAGGGTTGAAGATACAAGATTTTCTGTTGTGTAAAGGAATTTGTTGATGATACTAATCTGTTGATTTGTGTGATAAGAAATATAAATTCATTGACATAATACCTTCAAGAACATCATCATTAATCTGTTCATGGCAAATGATGTCTGGGTAACACTTTGATAACTATTCATCCATTATAAGCCATTTATAAACCATTTTGAAGATCATTGAATATCAATGTTTGTAAACACTTCTAAATTATCAGTAAATGCTTAGTAAATATATGAACAGAACCACTATATGAGGTTGAAACCAAATGTAGATCTCCTTGTAGTGATGCACTGATTCGTTAATCATTTACTGACCATATCTGTTTACGAACTCTGTTTTTATAGTGAGATGATTATCTACGAAAGGTTTATAAAGCGTTTATAAAGTGTTACTGACCTCTGTGGGATCAAAACACTGTGTCAGGAGGTAGGCTCACAAGGGTGCTATCAGGAAGTTTGTTATGACTGAATGAATTGCAGACAGCCAACTGTGTAATAGCATTGTGTGCACTGTATGTACGTTGAAGTGAATCGTGACATCATGAATGGTTTGAACATGTGAAACGCCATGTTTAGGAAGTAAGCACTAACGAACGACAGGCTGCGCTTTGCCGCTCATTAACCACACACTTCAGGAAGTGGTTGGAGCGTACAAGACTGCAGGTGGAGGTCCGGTCCGCTGCACATCCTGTGCTATGATAACGGTATAGCGCACTCTGTCGTGCCTTATTGCTTTACTCTGTTTTTTTTTGTCATCAATCAAAACCCAGCACCATGTTCGGTAATTGTAAGTCAACACTCACCCATAAAGTTACAGCGTTTTCTCATTTGAGACATGCAAGGGGGTGAACACAATGTAAAGAGGTGGCGCCAGGTTATTACTGTCCAACCAGGTCTTTCACAGAGATCAGTGCATCTGGCGTTATGCTGCACTTTGTTTCCTGCAGTCCATAGTGTAGGTGAATGAGCCTGTTTGATTTCCCTCTCATTTATCAATAACTACAGGAAGGATCACAGGGGTTGAAGGAATAATTTATCATTTTGCTGGATAATTAAAATTGTATGAATCAGGCACATTCAGGCACATGATTTTTGGCAGGGAAGAGTTGATTTCTAAATGGCCTTGTTTTACTATCTAGCCAGGCTTGACCAATCAAAGTGGAGAGTCATGGATAACAAAATATCTTGCATGATAAACTTAACACAACGAACAGCTATCAATTTCAATGTGATCAGGATGGATTATTCATGAGAAATCTGTACACATTTTGATATCTTTGCTATTTTTTGGGGTTATGGGGTTTGTGCAATTTTTCAACAAGGTCCTAAGTAACGCTTGTGTGGGCTATTATGGATATAGCATATGTTCTTTATTACAAATACATTTAAAGCATATACATTTCAGTATAGCAGCCTATAGAATGATGTGTTTGCAGTGGATACTCATGTCCCATTAAAGACTCATGTCCACCATTATGTTCTTACTGGACAAGACGTAACATTCATCTCTAAAGCTGTGAGGAAATCTTTTTCATTTTATGATTCGTTTTGGTTCCGCCAAGAGTGAAAATATGTTTCTTTTGACACATTCATCTAAAAGGTGTAGTGGAGGTGATAAAAAAAAACTGTTGAACTGATTTCAATGTGAATTTTCTTGCCTCTTGTGTATATGTGTAATTACATGTGAATTGTACTGTAAATATGATATCTTTCACTTAAAATTTCTTAATGCATGAACAAAAACAGGGCAGTTCGTAATAGCAGCTAGCCTCACTGCTAATGGCATGGACAGCTTCAATAGCACTGGCATACTTCTGCAAACGAACCTCTAAAAAATGAAAAGAAGACAAGATGTAGGTTTTGTTTTGCATGATCCAAGTTTCTAAAGGTTTATTTTCATATTTTTCTATTTCACACTGTTCATCTTACAGTCTCATCTACACAGACAGGAAAAGAAAGATCCAGTGTTTACATGCTCTAGTTGCAATTGTTTTACAGCCAGCTCAACAAAACCGTAAAACAAACTACGTAAAACTGGAGAACAACTGAAAAATAGAATGTACAATAAAATAATTCATGGTAATCATGAATATGTACTTCTACATCATACTCAACTATTGTAAATCACATACAATTGGAATAGATGCACCATAGGTTTCATGCTGTAGCGTTATCAGGTTTAGCTTAAGCATTAACATCAGTCGCCCTCCAACTGCAAAGGATGTAAAGGATGCTTACCAGTAGCATCTGGACATAAGCCATGAGATTGCATACTGAGAGGGTGTTCCCTGCAGTTTCTCTTAAATGAGTTGCCTCTGGACTGGGGGGTTATGGTCTGTTGCTGATTACCATGATACTTGCAAGAGGCTGTGCTGATTCCCAATTATACATCAGTATACCTCCCTCTATCAAGGAGCCTTTACCAGGGAAAAACAAACTTGTAAAACAAATAGCTACTGAAAAAAATACTGAAAAAAATTGGAACAAAAAAACAAGGCCAACCCATAACTATTTTTAAGTATCAAATTGTAAATGATTTTATTTATTGGTTTTCATTTATATTTTGCTGTATTTGCTGCATTTTGTTTTGGGTTGTTATGATTACTGTTGTTGTTTTCTCATACAAAGGAAATGTAATTCTTCTGACATCCTGACCTGGAAGTAAAAAAACATTATTGTTTTTGTACTGTAATTGTTTTGTTTACATTTGGGCACATTAGTTGATTTGGTTATTTGATGAGGTGTTTGATTTCATCAGGGGGATAAGTTCAGTACTCATGGAATCAACATTTGTATAGTATGAAGTTGTATTTCCTTTTTGTCAGTGCCAATTAATGTTATTGTGTCAATCAGCTTTTTTAGGTGTTTGAGCAAACTGTGTTTTTTACTAATACAAGGTGTCCAAGTATGTGGTATAAAAGGGTTATCATTCAAACAACTGACTTTTTACAAATAAAGGCTGATACAGTAAAAAAAAAAGAAAAAAAAAAGACCATGTCTTTCATTTGCCCTTTGAGGACTAATATCCTGTTGTTTCATTTAACTTTTGATGAATTTGGTTTAACATGTTAGTCCCCAAAAGGTAAATATCACACTCTGCTGCAAAAAAAGGATTGAATGAAGGATAAATCTGTTCTATAACATTGCAATTCTAAGCTGTTGTGGGAAGTTTCACTTACTAGTTGGTGTATTGCTTTTAATAGGGCATTTGGATTAAGAAGACAGCCATGATAACTAAATTAAGAGAAGACAAGGGTGTCTTCCTGGTCACTGATTTTGATTTGATTAAAACATTGCGCATTTATGAGAGTATACCTCCTTTCATACCCTATTTCCTGAATAAAGACGCAAAGTGATTTCTGCTGAGAAGTGTAATGTTTGGCCCTTATTCAACCCTAACCCCTGCACTTCCTACCCTCAGCCTGCCTAATATTGGTCTGAGACAAAGGGTGATAGATACTGTACTGTACCACTGAATAGGAAACGTAATGCTCACAAACATGGTCTATATTACGCCAATACCTGGTCAAGGGGAGCTATCAATGAATCTGGTCATGGTAGGGATGACAGAGGACATGGGAGTAATCTAACATGGAGGCAGCGGTTTGTTGGGTAACTGGTGTCTGTGGGTCAGATCCCTGTCTGTGGGTCAGATCTCTATCTGTGGGTCATATTAAGTCTCCTTTTACTGCACAACAAATAGCTACAGTAACAACCTAGGCCTAAAACAGAAATGTGGTCCAGCCTTGGGATGTGCCTGTAGTTACAGACTCAACTGAGACATGGGCCTGAAGGTGTGAAATGATGGCCAGGGCCTTTAAGGGTGGACCTTAAACCAAGCTTATACCAAGCATAAAGTCAAGACTTTTTGAACGATTGATATACACAACAAAATGTTATATTTGGGCAAAGATGGCAGCCTTTGCAAATATGACAGTCTTTTTAGATCCTGTGTCAATTAAACATTGACTTGTTTAATCCTCTCTGAAGTGGTGGGACTGTAGATCAACCAGGAGCAACTCCAACCACAAGGTCTTGGACTGACTTATATTTGTTGTTTTCCTTGTCTCTCTGTCTTTCTTTCTATGACAAACTTTGAAAATGGCCCTAGTGGAGGAAAAGCACTCACTGGATTGGAGTGCATTGCTCTGTTAAGAAGATGGATGCAGAGCCATTGAACGAGATGTGCCCTCCATTTCCGTGTTCCATTGTCAGCACTCCATATAAAAAACATCAAATATTGAAAGGGTGCATTAACATGGGCCAGAAACTGATGTCTACTCCTTTGAGTAAAAAAAAGAGTGGAACATGGTCAGAAAGCAGAGAGGTGTATGTGCTTTATGCTTTCTTCTACCCTGGTGAATTTTCATCTGTTGTCGTTTCGAAAGCTAACCTGAAGACCGCTGTGACGTTGAATGTAAAATCAGATTTTTGCACAAAACTAGATGTAAGCTAGTAATCCTTAAGTACTTCAAATAATAGGTGGAATATGTACTTTCTGTCAGTAGCCTACACTACACTTGAAAGGGCCATCTAAACAGAGTCCTGCCAGCACACTATTAAACACACAGGCATACAGTGTTCTTTGATCTATAAATATAAAGTATAAAGCAGCAGACCTCACAACTCTATGCTTCATAAAAGTGACTGAGCATCATCTACGTACTATGTCAGTCTCACATTGATGTCTATTTGGTGTCCTTTTGAGTTGACATAAATAGACTGGCAAGAATACCCCAGGGAATTCAGTGTCTTGCTAAGGGCAAGATACTGTATGTATGTACTTCCAAAGACTCATCATTTAGACCACAGTCTTTGCAGAGAAAATTACTGCAGTGTCCGTCATCTTCCAATCACTGATCACTCCAATGTGAAAAAACAATTGAATGAGAAACACTATATATATATATATATATATATATATATATATATATATATATATATATATATATATATATATATATGTGTGTGTGTGTGTGTGTGTGTGTGTGTGTGTGTGTGTGTGTGTGTGTGTGTGTGTGTGTATGCATGTGTAAGTTTTGATCTGGGAATTTATTTTTTATTTTATTTATTGGTTTATTTGTCAGGGACAATGCAGAAAACATTGCCACAGGTTACAATAACATGAAACAGATGTGTTGCATATAGGGTTTCTAACCCAGGCTATATTTGCGACCCTTGTCCTGGTTAGGCTTTTCTATGTAACAATGGTTTTGTGAGTGCATCAAAAAAAATCCCTGTTGCTTTTTCATTCATGTTCCAGATATGAACCTGGTGTTTAATCTCTCGGGAGAGGTGGTCACTTTGCACTAAGCTGTCCATCCATATTCCATTTTCAAGAAGTCCATCCATGGTTTGCTTTTGGAGGTCTTGTTTTGGGGTTGGAGAGAGAGTGAGTAGATGAGAGGGAGTGAGACAGGATGCGTCTAATGAAATATTAAGACACAGACCCTTTTATCCATACAATGTGACCATCGCTACACTGCTGAAATCTATTTATTTCACCCCCATCTCTCTCTCTCTCTCGCTCTCTCTCTCTCTCTTCCTCACTCCCCTCACCTCACAATCCATCTTCCTTGTGTATTCAGCAGATAGTAGGCTAGGAGACCCTTACAAATGTCAGACTTTGAATAGCAGGGGTGTGTGTAACAGACACAGTCTGTGGATAGCCCTGACTGTGTTTCTGCCGGTTATTTTATCTTCCTTTAACCCACTACACCAATTTCAGCATATTGCATCCAGTTGACAGCAATGCAGGGAGATAGTTCGGTGTCACTGCACTGAGCATCTCGTGAAAAAAAATCTGTGACGTAGACCTGTTCTCTCTGGAAAAAAAGAGAGAATCGAATGACGTTTCTCATTGCAGTTTGTGGTTGTGAGTTCTTGCACTCACACATGGCATGGCAGTGTACCCATCCTATTTTTGTAAGTGGTATTTTCTGTGGCTGTAGGGACAGTGTGTGAAGTCATGCTAAATGTCTGGGCTGTTTCTCCCCCCGGCTGCTGAGGACGGGAGGAGGGGCGAGGAGTGAGCCATGTTGAGAACAGAGAGGTGCTCTTGTTTCTGTTATCATCACTTGCCTTCAGCTCCCTGCACCTCCATCTCCCAAATGGCCTTCCTCCTACTGTTTTATCCAGCAGGCAACACTGCCCTCTCCTGGAAGGTTCTGGAAACAGCCTCCTAAACCGATCTTTGTCACCAATTTATGCATATATTAGATGATTATACTGCTTACCGGCAGACTAACTTTTTGTGTGCAGGCTGGTGTGTTTTTATCAGAAAGCAGCAGCAGTAACCGCTGCACCGGTGATCAGGGAGCCAGCATTGTTGATCATATCACAGTAAACATTGACACTTAGTTGACGGGGGGATAATCTTAACAGACCATAAAATTCAGTGAGTGCAAAGAGAGCAGTTTGAAATAGGGCTGCCTGCATTTAGATTTAAAGGATTAACATGGTGATTTTCACTTTTTTTGAGTTTGAACGTGCTATTTGCACAATAGGACATTGAAGAAACACAATAAAAACATTAAATATATCCGTTTTGTCGTTTTTGAGAAACTGGAAGCGTAACATTTTCAGTCCAATTTGACTCGGGGTAAAAATACTCCGAATTCGTGACGTTTTTCCCATTGTTGACGTCGCCCTAAAGTTTGAAAAACCCTCCTCCACTCCCCTGCACCGCCTCCAACAGAAACCTGTCTGCGCCGTTTCACCATCTATCGAACACGGTAAGGTAGTTCTGAACCTTTTCTCATCTTGAGAACAATTGAATAGTTGCAGTCTCAATGATGACCACCTCTTATTTTAATATAATTTGTAAATTTTATAGGCCTAATTGTATTTGTGGTTGTCATACAAATTGGGAAGTTTTTACCATGATAGTGTCTGATTTGTAGCCAATTAGCTAATGTTAGATAAACGAACCATAACGTTAGCTGTAATTGGCAACAGTTTTTAAAAAGCTGTCTGATCCAGCTAGCTATCTGTCTTTATCCAGCATGTTGACGTTAGCTAGCCTAATGTTTGGAATGTCAGCTAGCTGTGTTAACATCCTAGCATGCTAACGTTAGCTCTCAATGCATTTGCTTTTGGTAACGTTAGCCCTCCAGTGCAATGGCAGAAACACAGCGCATCATACTGTACTCTTCCCTGGCATCAAATCTACTTGCACCAGGTGCAAACTGTGCTGTAAGGTTACCGAAGCGATAGCCTACCAGAACTGTTGTGAGCGTGCTTTGTTGTATAGGCCAATACAATAGGCAAAGTTACGAAGTCAAAGGTGGATATAAGTCAGTTTGTCTCCACAAGAATCTCCCGATTATCTCTCGCTCAAACTTAATTCGATATAATTTAGACTTACTGATAAATAGTCTATTGTTGTAATTTATGCTGTTTTGCATATGCAAAATATCGATGCTATTACTAATCGCTTTTATAATTTGTCCCCTTTTCTTGTAGCCAGATCACTACATTTCCAATACTGGGACTCGGGAGGTCCAGGTCCCTTCAGGGCTCTGGAGGTGTGCAGGTCCTGGAGGGCAGGTTGCAGCCAATGTCACCTAATGATATTATAAATGTTACAACACCCCCTGTTTTATGCAACACCCCCTGTTTTATGAGAAAGTAGCCTATGTCTTAATTTAATGTCATGTTGTATGCGCAACAATTACCTCGGAAAATAAAGACGTAGTCCTACAGTACCCGTGCGGGTTTTTGTCATTTATTTATTCTCACATTTGAACTTGATCAAACACACCTGCTGTGTACTGAATCGTTTGTCCTAAGGTCTTGTATTGCAGCGTTGTGATGCGCATATAGAGGCTATTGTGCTAAAATTATGACTACATTTCAGGGTGGGTGGAGGTGAAGATATTAAGTCAAGTTATTATGTTCCTTTCATAATTTACAACTCTAAATAATTGTAATTCTGCAAAACATTCTGAAAGTTGTGTAAACCTTATCATCACTGTGGCATCTGCTCCACATAATGTTGATCATCCCAGCACCTCGATCCGACCCAACTTCAGGAAGCATTGCGCATTTTGGGATTAAACAGCTCCAGTAGATATATTCTATTAGAACCAGAGGGCATTACAATAACATTCAAAACGAGATCTATTGACTGCATGACCTGTTAGTCTCCAGACTCCGGAGTAGGCTATACCCCTTGACCGCTGCGCTCACGGAGTCGTGGTGCACGGCCCGCTATCTCTCCAAACGCATGCAGTCTCCCACATAATTCGGGGTAGGATAAGTAGGCTACATGTAGGCTACATCCTCTCCCCCTTTCTGTAAAGCGCACATTGTGTTGCCTTTGTATATGAAACAAGCTATAATGATTGAATTGATCTGACTAATAATCAGTTATTGCGGTGGTATTCCACTCAATTCCTTTATATCACCACAACTGACAGATGTTCCCAGAACAGTAACGTTTCAGTGTTCAACTGGCTTTGTTGGACACCTACTAAGATAAATAACGTTAGACTGGTGAACAATGCGGATTTTATGTCGGTTTCACAGCGCAAATGATCTGTCTTCTGGTAAGACCCACAGTTGCAATTATTTGACTAACTAGGTCTATACTGTTCGTAGCTGGCTGAAAGCTAGTCTAATAGCCCAAGCCTCCAAGCTTGCGTACGTGGCCGGCTGCAGGGTGCTTTTCCTCTGTCGCGGGGGAGACGTGTCGTCGTTATACTTTTATACCTTTACTTTTACTGCACTGTAACTTTTATTCCTGTATTCTATTTGTCCTGCTTTTTGTTTAAATATCTATAATGACTTGCTTTTTGTTTTAATTGCTTTTAATTTGTCCTGCCTTTTGTTTTAAATGTCTATAATGTCTTGCTTTTTGTTTTAATGCTTTTAATGTCTCATGTAAAGCACCTTGAATTGCCCTGTGGCTGAAATGTGCTATATAAATAAACTTGCCTTGCCTTGCCTTGCCTTGCCTTTATCGTACTTTTCCCAAATTGGCCTAATGCAAATTCGAGGATACGGCCTGTTAGGTAGCGTGTATCTTTATAATGTTTGGGGGTTAATATAATATTAAGGACTTTGTAAATGCCCCTGGTTAGCAGCTAGAAAAATGGCTAGTGATCTGGCTGTTGCGCGATCTAGCTCTTGTGTTGTTTAGCTCGGAGCGGTGGTAGCTATGGTAACGGGGCACACGCCTGTCAATCAGAATGATTCCAGTTGGTCATTTGCTCAGAGAACTGTCAATCAGTTGTTATGAATCACGCCCAGTTTTGAGTGAGTGAACTTTTTGAGTGGCAGATTCAGACCTCTAAAAACATGTTTTAAAAGAATTTGTATGGATGAATTCTGAAATAGTTAAACACATGTGTTTTGTTGTTGCCTAAAGATACCTGGAAAGTGTTATATTGAACCACCATGTTAATCCTTTAAGACCATGTCACGGTTCCTGGAGGAGAAACAGGGATCTCTGTTTAGTTTGTGATTAATGAAGTGAGAGAGGACAGGTCACACGTGTGGCGTTAAAAGACGGTTCTATTAGAGGACGCAAATACGCCCCGTCAGCCCTGTCGGCAGCGCCTCCTGTGGGACGGGATTAGGGGGACTCTCAGGTTCGCCCTCCAGCGCTTTTTGGGAGGCACGAGGACTGGCAGGCAGGCTGATCTCTGTGCCTCGGGCCGGGCCTCTCTCCAGCGCTTCTTAGGGGGCAGGATCAGTGGGCAGGAGGCGGCTCTCTGGGTCTCTGGTCTGGGTCCGCTCGGGGCAGGTGCAGCCAGCCGGTACGACCAGCCTAGTGTACCTCTCTTAAGAGAAGAGCAAGCATCTACAAAAAAAAGAGATTCTGGTTAATTCTTGTGCACTTTGCATATGCGTGTGCTCTTTACTGTGGACCTCTGTTCGGGTTTAGTACCTGTGAGAGCCCAGAAGTAGACTGGTACGTGTGGGACGGCCCTTCCTCAGCATCACTGTCATGGTGTCTCTTTATGCCTCGTTGGCATGTCTGCTGTGGAGCCTGGCTCCTCAGGGGCCATGAGCTCACACTCAACAGAGTTGTCGATGACATGATTCTGGACAGAAAGGCAAGGTGGACATTTCATGATAAACGACAACTATTCCTTCATAATTACATATCAGGGTGGAATAAAAACATATGTTAATGTTTTGAAATATCTTACCATTTTATTGTCCATCAAAAGTATTTGGATTTATTTTAGAACATCTGAGAAAGTAAAATTGTTTCTCTATTTGCTGCAATGTGTTCATAGCCTATATCTTTCACTGTGCTTGAAGGTTCTCTGTTTTAATTCTGGGAATAACTTTGGAATTTTCAAGAGCTTTCACATGGCAACCATGATTCCAGAACACTGTGACAAACAATGGCCACTGAAATGTAGGATTCACTTGTTAGATACCATAATACTGTTTTAATGGATTTTTTTTTTTTTTTAAGAAAAAAAAAGGCCATCACCACAGGTGTACTTCTTCTAGTTAAGTTTAGTCTTTATATATTTATTTTCACAAACAATGACCAGAAGACAAACAATGACTAAAAACAAAGTGCCAAAGGTATGCAGGTGAGGCTGGGCTTATGTGAAAACCACACACCCAACCTACTAGAGTCCTGGTTTTTTTCACTATGCCAGCACTTCAGCCTTAGTCACCATTGTCCGTCCACTGCTAAGGTACAGATAATCACCTCAGTGTGGGTCTCTTGACCTTGTTCTCTGTTCCAACAGATTTCCTGCGTTTCGGTTCATACTGTAGGAGGAGCTACACCTAGTATCGCCAAAGAAGCACATACCCGGAGATTTCAATGGCGTATATCAATGATTAACCCGCATGGTTACATTTTTCTCATAGACTGCATGTGTGTGTGTGTGTGTGTGTGTGTGTGTGTGTGTGTGTGTGTGTGTGTGTGTGTGTGTGTGTGTGTGTAATGTAAATGTAATGTAATAATGTGTGTTTAGTCATGCTGTTTGATAAGGGTTTATTCAGTCTCTCTTGTGTTTCCCAGTAGGACTGTACCAGGTTTGGTGTTACCTGGTACAGTACCTTTGACTCTGTATGAAATCTCCCCTCCCACACATCCAGCGCCTGACCCCCCTACCACATCTACGGCACCGTAGCCCTCCCCTCCCACCCCTCCTTCCCCTTCCTCCCACCATACAGATCCCCTCCACCTCCCCTTCCTCCTCCCTCTGTACAGTCACCACTGATCAACGTTTTCCACATCGTTCGTTTCACATGTCACCTTCTTGTAATTATACACAATGAATCACATGTGATTCATGGTTCCTCCACCAGCGTCCAGCAGCATTGGTCGGCCGGTGGGGGCTGAGTGACAGAGGCCAACCGGGCTCTAATAACTCGGCAGGTGCACCAGGGAGTGAACTCCCCAGAGATAAGCAGAGTATCATGGCGTTGCGGCTCACACCTCCTCAGGGCAGGTGATAAAGGCCAGGTGGAGATTACGTTACATTAATTCCTTTGTCAGGAGCCCTGACCCAGAATGACTTACAAGGTGCATCGAGAGAGAGAGCACAGCAGAGGAGGGAGAGATGAGCATCAGCCCAAAGTACAGAATAATGAATTAACAGTCAGTGTCAATACCTCCCGGCGCACTGCAGTGAAGTTCACAACTTGAGAGAAAATTGAGAGATCAGAGGAAATTAGACAAACGTCTGAAGATTACAGCTCACTTAAAAATAAAAACATCTATATAGTTAGTCTTTCCAGGAATTGCATCTTATAGATGGAATTGGATGCCTCAGGTACAATCCCAAACAGCCTTGCTTTAAACTGACAAAATTGGGGCCTAGGACTGAAAATTGTGTAGGCTACTCGACGCCTACTTTGGCAAACAACCCTGTGTAAACGCCCCAGCCTTATCTTCAAGCACAACACCAGGCTGGTAATTACACCTGAACAGTAACCTCACTGGGTGTTGTCCATTCCACAACTTGGTGGGGATAAATGCACATTGAGAAACAGTTAAGATTATCAAGGTTATTAAGGTTGTGTGACAGATATTATCAACGATACCATGGACAATTTATTTAAAATGTCCACTACATTGAGCTTGTTGCTGCTACTCAGTATGATGGGTGAGTAACCATTTTGTCTTTTATATCATGAAAGTAAAAAAAAATAAAAAATAGAGGAAGACTTTTTAGTCCTTTCTGTGACAAACTCTTCAATGATATGGACCAGTCGGGAAGTATTTTGGGGGGAGCTAAAAAATCAAATTATTTCCTACCAGGATTATTTTTGTATCTAATAATCTCTTTGTATATAGTTTTTTACTCTTTGCTCTAAAATACAAATTAATTTAACATTTATACAGAGGACAATTGACCTAATAATCTGAATGGAGCTGAGAAGGAACGTGTATGTTTCTAATAGGCTATGTGCAGTTAATCTCTGTGAAGATCCCCCAAAAGCGTGTCAATGTGACTGTGGGTGCCAGCGTCCTCCTGCAGTGCACTTTTACCACCTCTGTGCCAACCACCGGTCTGAACATCCAGTGGCAATTTCATACCAAGACCTCCATGCAACCCCAGCAGGTACAGTAGGTCTCCCCTGGTCTTCACCACCACACGCCATGTGTCCTCAAAGCACCTGGCCCTTTCTCTACACATAGACTGAGCTACAGCTTTCCCCCCCTTTTTTCCGAGCGCTCTCAAGGGGAACATTTTGATATTTGATTGATACAGCCTCATAAATTGTTATAAAACCATAAATACAGTATATTTGTAATGTGATTTGTAAATAAGTGGGTTATTTTTATTACACTGTAAAATTCAAAATGTTTGTGAGCCATGCGCTTGTTAAATATGGCGATTGTTCATGGGCGCCCATTTGGAGGAACGCCCTGAAGATAAACAATGAGCATGTTCACCACAGAACCACTGGCTCGCAAGGGTCTCTAACCTCCACACCAGCCTCTGACCACTGGCTCTCTGTCTAACTTCCACACCAGCCTCTGACCACTGGCTCTCTGTCTAACTTCCACACCAGCCAGACGCACCATCTAACCTAAAAACCAGCCTCTCCGCATGCAGTCAGCATTGTTCCTTTATTGAATTCACAACATCCAAACTGTCTAACTTAACATGAAATCAAACAATCATTGCATCTATGACACTGGGCTTGGCAGGTTGCAGGCGTTTGACATGTCCCTGTTCTCTTTCAGGTGTATTACTATCAGTCGGGACAAGGATTCATTCCACCGCTGTATAAAGACAGGTTGAAGCCGGCTCCTTTTCCTAACACCACCAAGGATGCCTCAATAACGCTCAGCAACGTGCAGGCATCAGACGAGGGAGTCTACACCTGTGAAGTCAACAACATCCCTGATGTGCAGGGGACCAACGAGGGCTCGGTTGTTTTGACCGTTTTAGGTGAGCGGAGGAGGGTTGTCCTATATATGGAGGAGTGTGTTCAGTATTTGAATAGATATTAATTGATAGTAATTGAATAGATGTTTGATATAACGCAAACAGGACAATGAAATAGTGGCCGTTTTGTTTTCCTAATCTGAATTTTGTGATCATTGAATTACATGCTGACTGTGATTCTGCTCGTTCACAGGGTTACCAGGACAACCTTGCTGGCCTCAGTATCCACAGTAGTTTCCATGGGAACAGTAGCAGACTAGTCTCTTCATTGTCAGTGTCAGAAATTAGAGCAGGAACACAGAAGTACAAGTCCGCCCCCAACGTCTCTCTCCTACTCCTCACAAATAAAACGGACAGTCGCATGGCTCTCTCACGATTACCCTCACTCTCTAAACAGCGGAGACGTTACACTGATCAAGAGACATACTGCACATTGAACCATATATTGGCTAGACTGCTTACATTCAATATGATTCTAGCATCATCAATAATATAGGGCCTTTTATAAGGATCCTTTGAAGTACACCCACATTGAATAGCACCAGAGAGGGCAGCCTCAACAGATTTGATCTCTGTTGTTGTTGTTGTTGACGTCTGCATGCAGGCACTGTCACTGTTGTCCGTGACAAGTCTGCGCCTCCAGACTGTAGCATATTCAAAGCTCACTCCTCTCTTTGTCTGCCTCGTCCAATCAGAGACGCCCAGCACGCCGTTCTGCGCCGTCCACGGAAACGTGGAGGCAGGTCACCTGGTCACCCTGACATGCCACGCGGAGCGGGGGAGCCCCACGCCCACCTACACCTGGACCAGACTGGACCAGGACAAGACCACCAGGAAACCTCCGCTGGGGAGCACCAGTGAGCCTCTACACCATAGCCACACCTCTCGCATCTCTCGCTCTGTCCGTGTGTGTGCGTGTGTGTGTGTGTGTGTGTGTGTGTGTGTGTGTGTTTGTTGTTGACAGATGTACTGTACTTGTGTATTCCCCTTCTCAGGCATTCAGACGGGAGTCATGCATATCAGTAACA
Organism: Borostomias antarcticus; assembly: GCF_949987555.1. NCBI lineage: Eukaryota > Metazoa > Chordata > Actinopteri > Stomiiformes > Stomiidae > Borostomias > Borostomias antarcticus. Next base: position 14,657,889 of record NC_140248.1, read on the forward strand.
TATCCCAGTTCGAGTTTGGAGAGTATCAGTGCAATGCCAGTAACGCAGTGGGATTCGCTATCTGCAGTCTGGAGCTCACTCACGGTACCATGTGCATCTCCTCTTGTTCAGGTTATCTATTGTCAGCATAGTTTTGTATTGCACCAATTTCTATTCACATTCACTTTTAACCCCTCCCCCATTGAACAGAATTAGGGGATGGGGCCATTGCTGGTGCCGTCATCGGGGCCTTGTTTGGAGCTGTCCTCATCATCTTGTTAGTCTGGTGTGTCACACACAAGATGAAGAAGCACAAGTATAGTGCAGCTAAGACAGAGGCCAGCGAGTGAGTTTCGCCAACATGACATGTAACAGCATTCATTTGTACGTTATTACAACCGGTCTGGATCAGTGTTTAATAAACATGTGAAATGATTGTTCCAGAGTCAGGCCTCAAGACGCAGCTACGACAGGACCGAGGTTTCACCCCAGCAGGGGCAGTGGAGCCCCTCAGGCTTCGGCAGCCTCCGGAGGTGTTCCCGTGTCCAGCCAGCCCCACGCGGAGGGAGAGGAGGAGGCGGCGGCCTGAGAGAGGTCTGCCTCAACACTTACACCGTTGCCATGTCACCACGACTGTGTGTGGTTTTGGTTTGTTTTTTAGGTGTCTGTGTAGTAGGTAGTAAGAGAGTATAGTAGTGTGTGGCGTTGCTAGCTTTTCACATCTCACTGTGTTTCATTGTGCTTTGATGGAAATTCTGATCACTCTTCATTTTTTAGTACTTTGTACTTCCACTGGATTCAGAAAATCCTAGAATCACATTGCACATTAGACTTGATCTTTGCACTGTACTGTCTTTGCCCTGTCCTGTCTCATCCCTGCACCAAAGCAAATTCCCATATGTTGAAAAACTACAATGGCAATAAAACTAATTCTGATTCTGATTTCTTTATTTGAATACAATTTGATACGCTTCATCAATTTAATTACCTACATTTCATTTTCATTTGTGTCATTCAAACCATGATTGTTCATCCTGGCTTTTTATAGAAATAAAGTCCTTTGAAATTTTGACAGACTGACGTGTGTTTCATGAGAGTGGGTGCAGTGCAAATGCTTTGAAATGGCATAGGGACAAATGAATCCTGAGGACCGACCTGTTCTGGTTGTGATGAGCTCACCACTCCTCTTACAGACCCTCCTGAGATGCCCAAACCCAGTCACTGGTGGGTCTGGTCTTTCCACTTAACCTCCACACCACAGTCTCAACATCAGGGAAAGGATTGGAAAGATAGATCAATGAGGAAATCTAATAAGATGATTGAATAGAGTTGATCTTACTTTCGGCCTCATGCTCACTATCAAATGCAGGAAGAAGCTCTGTGTGTGTGTGTGTGTGTGTGTGTGTGTGTGTGTGTGTGTGTGTGTGTGTGTGTGTGTGTGTGCACGCATGCGTGGGTACATGTATGTGTGCTTGCGTGTGTGTGTGTGTGTGCGTGCGTGTTTGTGCAGAGTCTAATGTAATCACTCCAGTCTGCTCCTCTTTTATCCCAATTACCAGCCAGTGTTTTGATATTCTCCCTGTCATCCTCTGTGGCGGTACTGCAGGTTTTAACATGTATGTGGCGGTAGATTATGACAAGGAAATTGGTTTGTTCATCTTTTCAAAAGCTGCAATTGGAATAACGACCAGTGGGGGGAGCTGAAAAATCTAATTATCTCCTGTCAGGATTATTTTTTGTATCTAATCTCTTTGTAGGTAGTTTTTGCTCTTTTGCTCCAAAATCCAAATGAAACAATAGTTTAGTGGTGCACAGTTGCAAGGGGTATGTGGTTCGAGCTCGCGGGAAGTGTCAGGGAGATAAGTGCGCTTGGCATGACCAAAGCAAGAAACGAAATAAATGAACAGGATGTCACTAGGGAGGTTTATGAATGTCTACCACTGCAGATATTTGAACTTAAAAGCAAGCATCCTGTAACGGCAAGCTGCAGTTACTAGATAACTGGAAACATTTTATTATTGATTGGAACTGTGTAGGGCTCAAGCACTTATGAATTGAGATTAATTGACATGCTTATTTTGCACATGGCTTGGCACATAGGTACAGGGAAAATAGATAGTCATTTTAGGAACATATTTATATTTATTGATTGATTGTGTGACTGGTTGCAGTTGTCTTCGCTGTCGTTGCAGCGCAGACACTGGGATCCTGCCTCATCGGTTGTCTCTGTCTGGGAACAGAAACATGGTGCACATTGATTTGACTCACTGTAGTAATTGGAAGTAGGACTGAATGAGAATCTTGACATTTCATTGAACAGTCATGTGTATATGCCTAAACTTACCTCTGCCTCTTCTCCTCCTCTCAGGGTGTCTGACGAGCAAACAGTTGCCGGGGGTTCGCACACCTATTTATAGTTCCAGGAGGGTTAAGACCAAGTGGGAAGTGTGTAGGGGGGGAGTTTAGCCATACTATTTAATTATATCTATTTTTGTAATGTATGTATGGGGGTTGTTTTGTGATAGTTGGGGGGTATATATTTATAAAGATCATGTTTATATTTTGGTAATTAGTTTAGGTAAATATGTACTATCTATGTCGGGTTTAAAGTATGCAAGGAACCTGTGTAATTGGTATGTGCCAGTAATTAATTGTTTGCTCCTCCTATATAAGGGCTCAGTTGTGCTGTAACTGGGGCTGGCTGACGCCCTCCTGACTTTGTTGGTTGAGGTGGGGGAGGCCCCCCTGAGGTTGCGGCAAGTAAAGCTGGCACTGCTTTATATTGCGAAGGTTGTTGGCCAGGGGCCTGGTCACCCAGGGAAGGTGTTGGTGGAGGGGTGCTGGGAGTGGGGGAGTAGTAGGAGAGGGAAGTGGAGTTTTGTGAACCGGGTCTGGATGGAGGAGGCGGGGCTTGGCCTAGTTGTGGTGGCGCCGGTGGTGGTCTGGCCGTGTGTGCCCCCGTGGCTCTTGCCTACGCTGGAGGTGGACGTCTCCCTGCTGGGGTCGGTGAGGTTGAGGGCCCGGCTGGGCTGGTGAGGGAAAGGTTGCGGAGTGTGTGGGCTGCGCATTTGCAGATCTTCACAGATGGTTCGGTGGACCCCTGGAGTGGGAAGGCTGGTTTTGCCATTCATATCCCCCAGTTGCGTTTTACCGAGGGCAGGCGGCTGCCTGATGGGCTGTCAGTGTTCACTGCTGAGGTGATGGCGCTGGTGTGGGCGCTGGACTGGGTTGAGTGTGCACGCCCGCAGCGGATGGTTGTGTGTTCCGACTCAGCGGCTGCCCTGGGGGGCCTGAGCGGGGGTTCACGGGTTAGGCCCGATCTCATCCTGGAACTGGTGATGGCTCTGTACAGGGTGGAGAGGGTGGAGTGTAGGGTGGGGTTTATGCAGGTCCCGGCTCATGTGGGGGTGGAGGGGAATGAGGCTGTGGATGCAGCTGCTAAGGGGGCTTTAGGGCAGGAGGTGGTAGGTGTGGGGGTGGATCTGGGGGTAGCTGAGTGGAGAGGTAGGATACGGGGGGTGCTAATGGAGAGGTGGCAGGCTGAGTGGGAGGTCGAGATGAGAGGGAGGCATTTCCATGGGATCCAGGGGAGTGTAAGGGGGGAGAGGGGTGCCCTGGGGAGGGGTAGGAGGGAACAGGTCATGATGACCAGGCTTCGGCTTGGTCATTGTGGCCTGGCCTGGGACTTGGCCCAGATGGGGAAACATGTGGATGGGCTGTGTAGCTGTGGGGGGAGGGAGACGGTGAGGCATGTCATGTTGGAGTGCGGGAGGTACAGGAGGGAGAGGGCTGATATGTATACTCATGTAGTGAGGGTGGGGGAGCCAGTTGTGTCTCTGAGGGTCCTTTTGGGTCATGGGAGTCACCATTATGAGGTGGGGAGGGCGGTGGCAAGCTTTATGTTCACTACTAGCCTACATCTTAGGGTGTGAGGGTCTGGGAGGGGTGTAGTACCGTGTCTGGCCAGGGACAGGCAGCAATACGCCACGTCGGCGTCTAGCCTGCCAGAAACCAAAAGAAGGAGAAGAAGAACTGGGGCTGGCAGATGTGGGTTGTTTGTACCAAGGTGTTTTTAAAAGAAAAAGGCGTTAAAAAAAAAAAAAAATCTAAACTTGACATTTTGGAACGTCACCTGGACTGCTCCTCCTCATCGCCTCCATGACCGCTCGACCAACTTAACACATCCAAATGCAAAAATGACTAATGTGCATAAATGAATATCCCAGATGAAGAGCTGTTCTTATTACTGACAGGGGGTGAGGAGGCACCAGAGCCTGGCTTTGAACAACAAGTATCAGTCTGTCTATAGTGCTGTAAATTGCTTGGATACACAGCATCACTGTTTTCCAGCTCCTCTTGACAAAAAAACAAAAACAAATCCAATCCAAATAAATAACTTGTGTAAATATTTCTGGCAATTGAATTATCTTACAGAAGTTCTTGATATTACAGGTTCAATAAATAAGATCAGATTCAGAAATGATATCAATGACCAGTAATGAAAAAGCACCCTTTGTAAAACTCCAATGTTTCTTTATTGAAGATATGCCATGACCACATCTAATAAGATAGAACCGTTGAAGCAATCTCAGGTCTCTTTAACAAATACTGAATAAGTACATACGTTTAATTTTAGGAAATGCGACAGACTTATCAAGAAATATTCCCAGAAGTGTTGAAAGGTCACGCTGATGACACATTCTCTTTTAATCATGAAAGTCTAAGGTATCTTCAGTACTCAAAGAGGCTGCAACTCTGTAAATGGTAAAAAAAAATAAAAAAAATAAAAACAGAACAAACACTCAAACAATAAAAATAATAATACTTAAATAATATATATTTATAATTATATAATTATATATAATTATATTTACGTAACACCTTTCTCAATGCAAAACAAAAAACAACATAAATAGAAATAAAAAATATAGCTGCAAGCAATGATATGGGGGCCAAGCAGATCAAAGACAGGGCATCAAAGACAACTAGGCTATAGTTATAGAGCTATAGCGCCCCCATTTTGTTTGATCGGGCCAGTAACGGAGGTTTACCCTCTCTACATGGGTGTTGATAGGCATACAACATATGGTGATGTTTGGTCGAACCGTTCAGAAGTTATAAACCTTTATCTGAAAAGCCACACCCTCTGCAAACTTAATTGACTCGCCATATCTCCTATATGTTCCTCGGAGGAGATCGATTTTAAGTTAAATGGCGGAAAATCCAATATGGTGGAAAATATGTCATAGCCATGAGCATCAGCATGAGCCATGGAATCCAATGGTACCTCGTTTTTGAAAATCGGGCTGATGGTTCAAAAGTTGCATGCCTAAACGCACCTCCAACTTTGATACATTGGTGGCCCTAGAGGGTTCGAGGTGTGGACATGAGACTTGGTCAGGAGGGTCATGGCACTGTCCCGAATAAGTATGCCAATTTTCACAACTTTTTACCATATGGTTCTATGGGCTGCCATAGACTCCCATTGTGGAAAAATAATAATTAAATCTGCAAGCAGCCTCTATAGGGGCCAAGCGCAATAAACACATCAAAGCATGCCCCTCTACAACTGTACTAAGTCTGAGAAATGTCTGCATGGCAGTTAGGCTTAAACCGGAAATGAGCTCTCTAGCACCCCCCATGTCATTCCACTGAGACCTTATACAGCTTTATGTAATAAGCCCCGCACAAGGGACAAAAAAAAAAATTAAATGGCGGAAAATGTATATAACCGGAAGTTATGGGTTCTTGAGGCAAATTTGTTCCTTATGAGGAGAGGCATGTCTGTGCAAAGTCTGTAAGTCATACAAGGCATGAGTTATACCCATTCAAACTTTGCGAATTAGAACGGTTCCTATAGCGCCACCATCTGGCCAATCGATGCAATATTTCTTGGAGCCTAGTTTTCCAAGGTGGGTGAGATGTGTGACAAATTTGAAAACTTTTGACCAATCACACACAGAGTTAGCTGTCAGAATAATAAAAATAATAGGGAATCCTACCAATAACAATAGGTTCCTCACCCTTTCAGGGCTTGGCCCCTAATAATAATAAGAAAACGTAGAATCACAATAAACATCCTGGTTACTTGTAGATATTACAAAATATCATAATACTTATGAACATGTTTTGAGAGACAGTGACGAGACATCTCTATATCTCCGTGACTGAGCGCTTGAGGCTGATTCTGCGGTCCACGTCGTGCACACTCCTGATCTTCCCCTGGAGAGCGCAGAGGATGGCCCTCCTGTAGGTGCGAGACAGCAGGTAGTAGACGACCGGGTCCAGGCAGCAGTTGAGTGCGGCCAGCAGCAGGGTGACCTCGTTCAGGTTGTGCAGCGTCTGCTTCCCGCCCACGTCTGCGATCACGTCCATCTGGGCTAGCACGTACGGCACCCGCACCAGGTGGTAGGGGAGGAAGCACAGGGTGAAGATCGCCGGCACCGCGAGGGTCTTCAGAAGAATCCTACTCTTCCTCCACCAGGCCTCAGCGGGCTTCCTTTTCCCCAGAGACAGTGTGCTCAGTTTGGTGCCTATCCGCCCGTAGAAGCAGAGGAAGAGGAGGAAGAGAGCATAGAAGAACGCGACCGCCGCCAGGTTGACCACCCCGGCGACCGGGCCCTTGTGGTGGAAGTGGAAGCAGATCCGGTCGCAGGGGCGCTCCCTGTCGTTGCTGAGGAAGAAGAAGGAAGCGCCCAGGACCAGGAAGGCCCACACGCAGCCTGAGGCTCTGCGGCTCCACCCCACCCTGTGGATACGTAGCACCCACACGGGCTTGATCACCTTCAGGTAGCGGTCCAGGCTGATGAGGCCGAGGAACAGGATGCTGGCATACATGTTGAAGTAGAAGAAGATGCCCGCCACCTTGCAGAGGTAGAAGGGCCCCCGGCTATGGTGGTAGTGCACGCGCACAGGAAGGGAGAGGGCGAGGAGGAAGTCGGAGACGGCCAGGTGTCTCATGTACACAGCCATGGAGGAGTCGGAGTGTATCTTCAGGAACAGCACGGCTACGGTCATGGTGTTGCTGAGCAGACCGACAAGGCAGATGACAGAATAGGAAACGGGGAGCACTGGGGAGAGGGCGCTGTTGTGGATTTCACAGGTGTCATTCAGATTGGCTGGGCCGCTGGAGTTGTCCCCCTGTTCCCACATCATGATCCCTCAGTCAGCTTCTTGTCAATCCCACGGGCCTGGATACAAAATCACACCGATAAGTCACCCAATGATATAAAAGAATAATGCCCCTTTACACCTGGCATTAAAATGCGCTTTGGGTAATCTGATTGCAATCGGATGGTGCTAAACCACATGAAAGTACAGGTGTAAATGCACCCAAAACGTTTTGAAGATGGATTGTGAACTGATCAGAGCTCAAGTGTAAATGCAAATGCGTTTTCAATCCACATACAACAATGTTAAACCGACGTGAACCAACGGTTGTTTGATCTGAATAGAGCTGATCTCAATCGGATCTCTATTTGGACACTGGAGACACACCAAGTGTAAATGTATTCAGGTTAAACAATATTAGGTTAAAGAGTTCTACACAGTCTGTTATGCTGTTGTCTGATCATCACTCCGGGTAGCCTATGACTTACCTTTGTAACGTCCTACTCTCCCGACTCTCTCTCTGCAATGACTCAGGCGCTGCACAGCGCTTTTGATATACAACCCATGACACATCAAGGTTGAAACTGTGAAGGTATGACGTGAGCGTTCATCACACCCCCGTCTTCTCAGGAAACTTTAGTGGTGTCCTATGTCTCTCAGTTTTCTCACACAACAATAGGGGAAATGCCACTGATACAGAGTGGGGGACACTATGAGAAACTATGGTTCTCGAGCCAAGTGGACCATATGGCAGGAGCCTATCTCCTGATTCCTTAGTGTGGGAGGGAGGCATTGGGTACCATTTTTTAAAAAAATATTTGGTATGACTCGGCCGGGGATGGAACCCCCAATCTCCCAGCCTCTGGGCAGACACTGTAACCAAGGCCACTAAGCTGGTTGCCCTTCGTCAGTGCACTGCGTTATGTACCGGTCCTGAAAGTTAAAAAGGCTACCATATTGTCTTGGCTTGTTTTAATGTCCAGCCTAAGACCGTGTACACTGCAGTAACCTTTTTCATTTCATGACTTGCATTTCTTTCCTACACAACCGCCAAGGACTTGCTCATTTAATGTACAGTAGGCTACCAGATCTGTGTGGATACTGAGGAAGACCGCACAAAACAATCTCTTCTTTTCCTATATTCTTAAGTGTCACTTTCTGTGTTCAGCAACAGCATCATTTGGACAGGTTTTTGTAACAGCCTCTTCATTGGTTTTGTGATGATTATGTTTTATGATGTAGACATATGTATGAAATCACATATTAACCTATGCAAGCCTAAGTAACTGGAGCAGCATATATCTGAGGTGGGCTTGCTTCAGAATAGCGTGGTGCAAACACTTCCTGATTTGACGCAGAGCTGCAGATAGTTGTGGTCACAAAGCCACACAGCTGCACTGATAAACCTGCACCGTACATTCTCATCCAGAAGTTCAACATAATGGTTTGCTTTCCATTCAGCACACAAGCAGATCGACTGGGAGGTCTTTCTGCTCAGTGGCCATATCTGTCTCATCATGTCAGTGTGGACATCAGAACCATAAACAAAGAAACGATTTAAGTTAAAATTCATCAAAAGGATCATGGTTAATGTAGGCAAAAACATACAGTATGCTTGCTAAGACATTCCTATGTCTAATTATTACTTACTAGAAGAAGACTGTGTTCATTTGCCCTGAAGTCAGGCCCCCATCACCTGATACTGTGTTGGAAAGTACAGCCTGATAAAGGTATTTTGTCATGAATCACTTTGGTGGGTAAATTATCCACCTATAGCCACAAGATGGCGAGCAAGCAGTATTTCTAGTAAAGTAGGGCTTAAAGCCAAACTGGGCAGTATTACTGGCCATCATGCATGCACAAATACAATTGTGTTTGTAAAGATGAATTAGACTACATGTGGTGCGGATTGTGTAATGAAAAGAAATTGATAGAGATAACCGGTGCTGGGGTGTTCTGTTAAAAATACGAAGCTACTGTAAACTATAATTATGGGTTCACATAATAGGCCTAATCATGGATAGCAAAGTGTTACATTAACATGCCTAAAAAAATATATGGCCTAGCCAGATATTGGATGATATGATATCACACCCAAATATATCAACGTCATGCTGTAGCCATGCAGTACTGTCTTTTTTACAGCGTGGGCGCACTTGTAGCCTACTGTTATTTTCAATAAACACCCAAAGCCATTCGTCTACTAGACTCAGCTGTCCACAACACCACTGCGTTAGGTTAGGAGAACACCATTATTCTGAGGAGGTATTCCCTCGGCTGTAACGGTCCCTTTACGGCTGTGCGCAATCCCATGCCATCCTTTTGTTATCGAGATCAGCGAATCAGCGATGGCCTGCACCGCCTCAGCGAAGGAGAGAAGTTTCCTCCGCGTTTTCTCCAGCTGTGGTCCCTGCTGTTGGTACGCTCCCTCGGCTGTCAGCAGGATCCTACGTAAGAGCTCTTACCAGTGAGGAAGTTGCGATGAGCCAACCCCCCCCCTCCCTCCAGCACTCTTAATGTTTACTTGCTTTGTCAGCTGTGCTTCTGCAGTAGCCTAGCCCACACTACACCTCCATCTGATCACAACCTCGGACTTTAACCCAGAGAGGCAATTTAACAAAAAGCCATTCCCTTATCACCCCCTTTTCCCTTTTCCAGCAACATCGGGGCTGAACCATTTTGCGGACCTTTGAGCAAGGGCACGTCAGGTTCAACTTGTCCTTTTTTCGCCTAGAAGAAAAGATGACATTAAAATCAAATAAAAATGAACCCGCTGTCATACTCGAGCGGGTCAACAGCGCTCGAACGGCGCTCTCAGACCTGTACCTGGAGCAGCTGCTTCAAAACAAACCCAAGTCGGAAAAGGTAAGTCGTGCAGTGTGTATCATTAGCCTAGCCTACTTGTGCCACAATATACCTTGTTTATTTGCTAAGAAGTCGAATTCAAGAATGTATGTATTTGCTGCACTGTGAGAAAGACTGTAATTATGTCAATTTAATAGCCTATAGGCTACATGAGTTGAAGGATGAAGGATGCTCGGCATTTTGCGCTGGTGGTGACCAGACCACTGATAGACGGTTTTAAGCTGACCCATGTTTTTGAATGCTGAATTTTTCATTGATTTATAAGTATACCGTGTTATCTCATGACAATAGAATAAGCTTTTTCATATGGTTACATGTCATGCCATTTTACTCAGTGTCTCTATAGCTTTACCCTAGGAAACTCTTGCCGTTACTGCATCATTGTGCTGGTCCTATACAGACCAGCAGACACTTCATAGGCAGATTCAGTTCCGCTACGTTACTGCTACGAGGAACAGAAACTATTGACAAGGGGGAAAGGTTTTCCATTTTCCAGTGACCGCTGAGGAATATAGAGTTATTATGTTGCAGGGTTAGCACTACCAGGAGGAATGTTTTTCATATCCCAGTACATGATCAGCTATCTGGTGTATTCAGCTAACTCTGATATTATTTAGTTATTATTCAACTGTGATAACAACATTGAGGAATATATCTTGCTTCTTTTCTAGCCAGTTTATACAGAAAATTACTATTTTTATTTGGGTACTGTAGCTCTTTAACATTTTCAAATGAATATTCAGCTTTTAAATCTTTACTCATACACAGGATTTGTGAGGGCTTGGGATTTCATTTTAAGCGTTATGGCTTTCAACGAAATACCTCAACATTGACCTTTGGCCTAAAGCTGCTCAAGGGCCTTAATGTCATCAGTCAGTTGATGAGGCCGTACTGTAGTGAAGCAGGCAGGCCAGGGCATTATGGGTACATGGGTTAATCCCTTGGTCCCCTGCAATATCAGGCCGACCACCTCTGCCCTCTGTTTGCTTGGTTGGGAAACATGCAGACCCAGGTATGCTCATTAGGCTGGGGCCCCTCCTGTCCTTTGTCCCTCTCATGGGGGGGGCTTCTTGACCTCATCTGATTGGACAGTCTGCCTATACCCAGGGTGAAAGGATTACGGGTAGGGTGCACACTTTGGACCCCGCTGTCTGAAGAGTGCCGGGTGAAGTTGAGAGGTGGTTCACCTCTCTGTTGAAGAACAAGGAGTTAAGGACTTAGGGAGGGGGTTATGAAATTAGAACTTCAGACAGAAAGTTCACCCCCAGATAAAAAGTGTATCCCCCACCCCAGAGAGCAGAGTGGTGTTGTAAAAACCTTTGACTATTTTTTGAAGACCTGAGAAGAGCTACTCAAACCTGAGAAGAGCTAGAGCTATAATTGGCCATAACTAACAAAAAGTTAAAAGGCACATCTGTCATATGTTCCAGTTGTACAGTCTAAACATATGATTACAGGTATCTGCATCGAGACAGACACGTATAATAACCCTATCAAGCGAAGTGTTGCTCAGAGCACTCATCAAATGTGAATCAGCAGCTGAATAAGCAGAGCATAATTATGTGAGATCTAGACCTTTACCAGTCAAGGTTATTCAGATCATGATAGGTCAAATCTGTGTACTGTATGTGTGTGTATGTGTGTGTGTGTGTGTGTGTGTGCGCGTGCGGGTGCATATTTGTGTGTGCCTGGCTGCATGTGTGTGTATGTATGCTAATAGTTGTGAATGAGTGAATATGAGCAACATTTCTCTTAATCATTGTTATGGATGCAAGATTCTGTACCTTCAAAAGATTACAAAATAGACAGACAAGAATGTGTGTAGTACATTAGTGTACATTAGTGTTTCCATGTTTATGTGTGCACTGGCAGATTATAAGACAATGGCCCCCTGGACACTGATGTGTTAACCCCCCTTCCTCCCAGGCAGGGCAGGTACACTGACTAGCAACCAACAGCAAAATAACTAAATTCACCTGCATCTCCACAGGATGTACTGTGCACATACATACAATTAACACCAACAGCACATGAACTAAGCCATATATTCACCTGGATTTCAACTGCTGCGCTGTATTTCTTTAAACCAATCACAATCATCTTGAGAGGAGCAGTTGCTAGGTAGTTGCTGTTTCACGCAGTCTGGATTGAATCTGATTGGGCTGGGAATCAGATCCCTCTCTACTGATTGGGCAGTAGCCTAATAAACAAATGACAAGGCTTACCCCCAAAACCTACATCCGTTGAGTCAGGCTAGTGTATAAGGCTTCCAGAACACCAGCCTAGTGAGCAGACTAGCCTGCTCCCCTGCCACACGCTGAGTCATGTTTCAATGGAGACCAGCAGTCTAATCACACAGGCCAAAGAACCGCAGCCTGCTATAAATAGATTTAGCCATGTCTGCCTAGTGCAGGCTTCCCTCCCGTTACAGGGTGATGTTCAAGACAGCACATTGTGGATGGCGTATTTAAATTTTAAAAAAAAAGATCTTGTTCACTCATCCATTCATTTCATCGAAAACATATACTGCCTTTGTTTTCATAAAAACTCAGCTGGCCTCACATCCCTTAAATACATCCAAATGTATTTGCCTACCATTGTTATTACTATCCAACAAAGTATTGGACCTTATCTGTTAACATGAACCCACATGTGGGTATTTGGGTAGGCTCATCTGATGTCTGCAGGAAACTACCTATCTGGCCTGATTTAGCAGGAGTGGCTCACAGAGATATTGTCTTAAAGTCACTGCTGTGGCCCTGCAAGATGTTGTGGATCAATACTTCCATATAGAGACTGGAGGTCTGCCCAAGCCTTATGTATGGGGGGTGTATTGATTAGAGGATCCAGAGAGTAGGCTATATAGAGTCTAGCCAATATATCAATCTTATACATTCACATAGCCTACATCCTGTAGTGTTGCCACATTTCTACTCTTGCATAGTCTTAAAGCTGTCCCAGAAGATCCAGGGTAAGGTCACGTGAATCCCTCGCTATCTGAATCTGCACATCACATCGCTTCTCTCATGTTGTTGGTAGAAAACATTCTCTGTTTCTCTCTTGTTTTTCACACCCCTCCCCCACCCCATTAAGCAAGCCAGCGTCAGTGCTGGATGACTACAGCTCCCAGAGGTCCATTGTTCACACACAGAGGTCGCAGAGTCAGCGCTAGTGACAACCAGGAAATCACACGTACAAAAGAGACAGCGACAAGAGGCCGACCTCTGAAGGCTTTTGAGAACACTTGTTTTTCTGTGAGCCTGTGATCACGTGACCAACCCCTTGCTCTCCGAGGCTGTGAGAGGAGTGGAAGTAGGAAACCGCAGAACAGCTTGTTTTTCTGCTGTGAGACAGGGAGTGCCAGGGTCCTCCACAGCACAGCTCATCCCGGCACGCTACAGCTGGTGGTGGTTATTCAGACAGCATATCCATACTTGTTCCTGACCCAAGTTGACTAGTTATTGCTAGAATTTTGAGAAAGAGATTACTCTGCACTGCTAAACCACAGATTCAGATTAAGATTCAGGTTTTATTTGTTACATGTAACATAGGCTACAGTGTACAATCAAGGAGAGGGATTATACACCGAGCTGCTGTAATTGTAATTGTTTCATAATGCTAGATTTAAACTGATAGGGCTTACCTAAGAACAACTACACCCCATGTTCCCTGATAAACTGATGTCCCATACATTTTTCCTCCGGTTTTCACCTCAATTGTTATAGTTGATAACACTTTAACAGTTTTGAACTGTGCTGATTATGCAGGTAGTTGACACAATAGAGCTGCTGCCATAAGATGTTTTCTACTATTGCAGAATACATTCTCCAGACAGAACCAGTCGACCTTTAGACTGAAGTCTGACAGCTTCCTTTAGGCATGTGACTTGCCTCTTAGTCCAACCGAGGTCAGCAGTTTGTAGGGAGGATTTATTGAAGGCAGGGTGAGTGTTTGCTTTTATGACTCACATTTGTGCTGTGGTTGTGCCAGTGGCAGTGAACATTCATGGTTCACTGGACAACTTCTTTGTCTTGTGATTAATAAGTACAAGGTGTCCCATATACACACAGGTTGAAGTGCACTGAGCTTTCACCAGAACGAAAGCAACCCTGTTACCAACTAAATTTCCACTTTGAGTACCCCAAGTAAACAGCAATATAAAAATTGTTGAATGTACTATTTCAACTTTGCAATCAGTGTATTTGAAAAGTGCACTGGTGTCCCACTGCTGCCCTAAGCTGTTTTCTACTACACAAGTTGAAGTTCAGTGTAGAGAGAGGGTAACCTGTCACGCGGTGTCCTCCCTAACAGGGGATGTAATTTCATAAGTGTTGACTGTTTACCACAGAGCTGTTCCTGAACAGAACTGCAGCGTACTGTGGGGTACAACGACCTGCAGATAGTTGGAAAACCTGTCTTATGTTGCAGCGTCAACAGCGTGTTTACTGTGAGGGGTCCTCAGTTCCTAAAACACTGTCTAGATGATGGCAGGAGGTCACTGTTGAAACCCAAGATACTGTAAATGTGAAGAAATGTGATTAAACTTGCCATTGTAAGGCACTCAATATTCTACAGGCTCAATATTTATGTATTGTTCATACCATACAATGCAGTGGTTTATTACTGTGTGAGACATACAGTAGTTCTATAATTTTGTGAAGTGCATAAATGAGCAGTATTTAAGAATGAGAGTTGGTCTCTCTCTAGACCATATTTCTGTGTCATCCTCAGTCAGGGCCTGGGAGGGTCTTGGTGTGGGATGGGGGGTCCAGTAGGTCTGTGTCAGGATAACGGTTTATTTCCTCTTACCTCAGCATTTTTCTGAAGGCCACACTCGAGTCTGGGTGTGTCCATCCACAACAACAGACTGTGCGGCACAAGTACCCTAACGAGAATCTAGCCATTCAGACCTGTCTGGAACTGGTTGTTCTGGACTTTTGGTCGTTGGTAAAGAATGTGTCCATTTGTTTTCTTGCCGTCCATTCCTTTGTGTTTTCACCTTGTCCTTTAATCTACAGTCCCTCTCACAAACTCTAAACCACTCAGCTACCAGAAACAACAAGTGACTAAAGAGATAAATATTATAAAATATACAGTATATCATAACAGAAACATGTCAATGTTATGTGGTCCAAATAACTGCACTCATAAAAAAGAATACTTGTTTTGAAGGGTCGAATCACTTTGTGATGTCCGACTTTATCACCTGCCATGTCAACGATTGGAGTTATCTGTTCAAAGATACCAAGGATTATCTGAAAGATAACTTTCAGGCCGCAATGTATATTGCATAAACTCACAGTGAAGCTGGCAGCAACTTCAATCAGATAGCGTAGGGAGTCCTCATTTGATAATTGCAGGCATAAAAGTAGCGACCTTCGTCATGCTGGTGTGCTGTAAATGTAGTATACTGTAGATAAGCATGCTGCCAGCACACGTGGGGGGTTTTCACTGATCTATATGGCAGATACATTAATAGGATAATGTCCATGGGGACAGGAGCTATAGGGGCAGACAAAGTGAATCACATTGAAACCCTGAAAGCATGTGCAGCTCTGTGTAATGGATTGATGTCCTGGGTTGGACAAATCCCCTGGGAGAGGTGGTCCCGTTTGTGTCAGATCAGTTGTCATCATATATGTGGGAAAAGGCGACAATGTCAGGAGTTTTTCCCTTGTATGATACAACCCCTATATTTAACCCCACCCCCACCCACTGAGGTCTCTCAAGATTTAAAAATGACTGTTGCAACCAGGGCACCATTGTGAATGAGACTGGTTTCAATGGGCTTACCTGGCTAAATAAAGGTTTGAATTTGAATTCAAAAAAGGTCACAAAAAACAAGTTGCCATCTGCATATTAGATGAGATCAGAAGTGGCACATTTCTGAGGTGGAGTGGTGGTGAGCGATCACAGGAGCGGAGCACATTCCTCTGAGTGCCATTACACACAGTCCAGCGCTTCCTCAGAGCCCCACACGCTGGTCAAGTGGCCCAGGTTGCTATTTGTTGATGTAATGGATGTCTTAATCTTTACGAGGGATTTGTTTGTTCGTATCAATACTTTTCCTCGAATATGCTCCTACGAACCCTTTGGTGTATCCATGACAACCCTGTGGCAGGTGGAGCCAGTCGGCTGTCCCTGGCTAATGGGGTGTTGAAAATGTGGGGTTAATTTTCAACCCTGAACAGATGTTGAAACTGCAAATTCAACATGGCTGTTGGGACGCTTGAAGACGAAGCTTGGAAATGCTGATGACTTAGACATCAGGATTACCTAGAGTATCTTATTGTACTACTGCCAACAACAGTTATTTTATGTCTTTGTGATGATTATCAGACAATATTCTGGATTCCCCAAGTCCAGTCCATAGGCCTTTAATGGTGGAACCATAACTTGTAAATCTTAATCTTAGGGTCCAAGCCCCATGTTGGGCAAATCTAAGCATTTCATTGTACATGATACCTGCATCATACACATTTGGAAGATTTATTTATTTAAAACCATGAACACCCAGTAATCCTCCTATCTCTGATGTTCACACAGACAAGATTATGCCCAGATTATCTTTCAAAAGTCATGTCCTTGAAACACACTGCACTCACAGTGTCCTGGAATATACAGTAAATGGTAAATGGACTGCACTTATATAGCGCTTTTATCCAACGTGCTCTACAATGGCCCATTCACACACCAATGGCGGCAGCTGCCATGCAAGGTGCCAACCTGCTCATTGGGAGCAATTTGGGGTTCAGTGTCTTGCCCAAGGACACTGCGATCATTGGATGACCCGCCCTACCACGGCCGCCAATATATGACATGTGGAACCCAGTCCCAGCTGAGGCTAAGTGTTGACATGGTATTTCTCTTCACAGGCAGCAATGCTAGCGCGTGAAACCAAGGGAACAGACGTGTATTCCAACGGCAGTGCTGGCTTCATGAATGGTGCAGAGTTGACCAGGATGCAAGAGGTGGCGTTCGAAAAGAATCCCTCAGAGCCCATGGTAAAGCACTCAGGATACCTCTTTCTCTCTCTCTCTCTCTGTCTCACACACACACTGTCCTGTCCCCGCCTCTCTATCTTGTGTAATGTTTGAGCCATTTGAGCATTTATTTGTGTTTTCTTGACCCTTGCCTTTAGGGGGTGACTCTGAAATTGAATGAAAAACAGAAGTGCACTGTTGCCAGAATATTGCATGGGGGAATGATACATAGACAAGGTACAGAACTCTACCACATTGGTTCACTTATATATTAATAACATATTGCAATAAACTTGATCTAAAATTGCATGATATAGTAGTGTGATATTAATTTTTGTACAGTATGTCAATCAGACATGAGTGGAGTTATTTTATATGTAGTAATGCACTGGGCCCTGTCTCCCTCCAGGGTCCTTGCATGAAGGGGATGAAATAGCAGAGATCAACGGGCAGAGTGTTGCTAACCAGTCTGTGGACCAGCTGCAGAAGATCCTGGCAAGTCTCACCCTCATCCATGTCTCTGTCATAGACAGGGATGTAGCTCAGTGATAGAACGCCGGGTGTATGAGGCCCTGGGTTTCAGTCCCCGGCATCTCCACAAACCTCCGAGCATGTCTTAGTACATGGTACCTGTATCTTGTCCATGTAATACACATCCTTGAATCCTTATAGATAATACTCGGAGTGAAGCCCGTATGTGATAGGCTGCAATCTCATAATCTTTACTTTCAGTTTTAATGTTCTGGACTAAATGGTGATAATCAGAATCAGAATCAGTTTATGGCCATGGTAGTTTTTACACATACTAGGAATTTGCTTTGGTCAAGTTAACAGTTATTACTATGTTCCATAACAGAAAGACACAAACGGAGTGGTCACCATGAAAATCATTCCTAAACAGCAGGGGCGCGCTCTTGTCTGTGAGGTAAGCCAACTACTTCTTTCCCGGGAATATGCACATTTTTCTCTCTTTATGGACAACTAAGCTGTGATCACTTTCTATCCTGATTTGCTTTAATTGTTTACTTCAATGATTACATTTCAAATGCATGAATGATCCAAGATCTGGTTGCTTTTTTGAGCAGGTTCCACAATGAGAACATTTTGTGTTCTGTGACAGTTCTTGAAAAGTAAAAAAGGATCTTTGCATGCTACGTCCCTCTCTCTTCATCCACCAATCATGTCTTCTATTTTAATAAACAGACTTTGTTCTTTGTCAGGTGACTCCTCACTAAGACAATGAGGGATGCAGGTGACTATTCGACATTAGACTCCTAGAGTCTACTAGAGGCCTAACATCCAGATCATCACTCATATTAGACACATGAGATCTGGAACACATTACTGGGTGTTTCAGTCTGCCATCTGCTGGTCACATTATGTCCTGATCCTCATGTGCTTCCAAACTGAGTTGCAACATAATTTGTAATGGAAGCTTCCTTCCAAACCACATGGCATTATCTCATACCAAATGTATTGAACACGCCTACCACACATTTGGGAATTCCATAATTATAAAACTATGATTATGAAACTTTTCATTTATATTGTGGATGCTGATGGCAGTCTTTATTTCTAAGCTTGTACCTATTAGAAGGTAAATGAATAGAGTAGCCTACCATACTGAAAACAACCTCCCTGTAGCCCAGTCCCATCTTGTGGATTCTACAAGGTCCTCTCTGGGTAATCAGATATTACCACCAGAAAGACTGGCAATCCATTCCTTTTATAAACTAATATATTACAAACTAACCCTTAACGTGTATTGATACTGGTCTCCTAGGATTAGACCTTAGTCCACCTCACACTAGTAACTGCAAACTGCTCTGAATCATTGCAATAACCATTTTACGCACATACTGTTGTTGGGATTTGTTCCTCAAATCCCAACGAGCGAGTCAACTGTCATCCGACCCTCCTTCAGCTGTCATGTTCCTCTCCCGACAGATGTACATGAGAGCTCAGTTCGACTATGACCCTGCCAAAGATGACCTCATCCCCTGCAAAGAGGCAGGAATGAAGTTCAAAACCGGCGACATCATCCAGATCATCAATAAGCAGGATCCCAACTGGTGGCAAGGTCGGGTGGACAGCTCCGCCGCCGACTTCGCCGGGCTCATCCCCTCCCCAGAACTTCAAGAATGGTACGATTCAGTTTATTAGGTCATACCATTATGCAAATACGAGATTCGATCTAGACAGATGTTGTACCGTTATGCAAATACAAGATTTGATCCAGTGTACCATTATGCAAATACAAGATTTGATCCAAACATACATTGTACCGTTATGCAAATACAAGACAGGACCATGTGTGTGGGGGGGGTTCTAACTGAAAAAGAGCTGTTAGACTGTGGTGTACGTGTTGTGTGTGAGTAAGCCCCAATGTGTGACCGCTGTTCCAGGCGGGTAGCCAGTAAAAGTAAGACCGCAGAGGGCAGCCAATCCTGCAGTCCCTTCGGGAAGAAGAAGAAGTGCAAAGACAAGTACCTGGCCAAGCACAGCTCTAGTAATGCCTTTACTTTTGTCCTGTTATCCACTCCTATCCCGAAGTTGACACTTACACAATTTATGTATGTTGTATAGCAATAATTTAAATTCCTAAACCACGTGTGTATTCTCTTCTTCTCTGGTAGTTTTTGACCAGCTGGATGTGATTTCCTATGAGGAGGTTGTTCAGCTCCCTGCCGTCAACAGAAAAACCTTGGTGCTTATTGGTAAAAAGCCTAGACCTGAACCGTCTACACTACAGTATGACCATATATCCCATCAGTCTAAAGACCTGTTGGCTACATCTCTTTATTGAAAGTATGTTAAAAGACGTTTTTTTTAATCACCTGTCTGTTTAGGTGCACCAGGTGTAGGAAGGAGCCACATCAAAAGCTCATTGCTGACCAAATACCCAGAGAGATTTGCCTACCCTGCACCACGTAAGTAGGAGGGCGTGTCTCACCCAGGGTGTTTTGAGCAAAACCTGTTTCCTAAATCACCCTGCCTCAGGCTTGAGCAGAAACTCTGGTTCTACGCAGACACCACGAGGACCCCACGCAAGGACGAGGTGAACGGACAAGAGTACTACTTCATCTCCAACGAGGCCATGACCAAGAGCATCACCGCAAATGAGTTGCTGGAATACGGCAGCTTCCAGGGGAACATGTTTGGTATTAAAATTGAGACCATCCAGAAGATCCACGAGGAAGGCATGATAGCCCTGCTGGATGTGGAACCGCAGGTAGGACCACTGTATTCCTGACTGGGACTGGCAGTAAACTGGCAGGTTGACCCCAAGTTACACTCAATATTCATAATGATGTTCATTAACAGATTGATATTTTGTCTTGTGATGTAGACACTGAAACTGCTGCGAACGGGAGATTTTGCGCCTCTTGTTGTTTTCATCGCACCCACCAACACCGCTGTCCAGGTAAACAAACTTCTGAACAATAGAGGTTATTAAACCATATTAGAGACTAATAGGTACTGGTCACCATACAGTTCATTGGCAACAGGCGTAATTGTCACTAATGAAATGATCATGTGACTCTTCTCGTAGTCGGAGAGCCTGCAGCTGATCCAGAGAGAGTCGGACACCATCTTCAGCACATACAGACACTTCTTTGACGTGATGCTAGTCAACAACGACGTTGACGAGAGTGTGAAAGTGGTGGAAGAGGCCATGGAGCGCGCCAGTTCCACCCCACAGTGGGTGCCCGTGTCCTGGGTATACTGACCGGTGTACCACTGCTGTAATGCACTTCATTAAACAAAAACTGTTGCAATATCAACCCCCTGTTAACACCAGAGGTCAGCGGTACCCCACTGTTTGGGTATGAGTTGACAGCTGTGGTTGATATAATTGTCATTCGTTTTGCACAGAAGAATTCAAACGAAAAAGCAATAAAATAAAATAAAAAATTTATTTCAGAGATTACTATGAACCTCAACGGGGATATTTTACATGTTGGTTAACCTTTAACCTTATAGGTGCCACACGTCAGCAATGCAATGAGGACCGCTACTGTGACTGAAACATATGAACCCTGACTGGGTGTGATCACATGTAACCCTCGGTGTAGATGACATCGTTTTGTTCGAAGGTGATGGGGTGTACCATGAAATCCGCAACTGTCAAAACTATTTTGTTAAATGTTTAAGTACAGTGATAGTGTCTTCTACAGTACATGGAATTGTACAGTCAACTTGAATGAATCATTTTGTTGATAACCTCAGTAAATGTCTCAACTAAAACATATACCTCATGTCATGGTGCAAGGCACTTTTGATCTGAATTAAAACTCCCCTTCTCCACAGCTGCTTATGGTTTTGTAGTGGAACTTTTAGCTTCTTGATGAAACTATCGTGAACTTGTGAGCTCAAGATCCTGGATGGCTGTACGGGGTTTGTGGGGCTTAACAGCTGAATGATCAGTATCCCTACACGTGGTCTGCCATCTGTCTGCTACCGACAAGCCGATCCAGCAGACCCACAGAACGAAGGCCTGGGACCCTGAAAGATGACGACACCACTTTAAAAAAAGAATTTGAGTTCATTTCAAATCACAGTTCATGTTTTACAGTCGCTTTTGTATTTACAATATAAGCTCAACAGAATGAAAATACACCCAGAGAACACACATGCCCACAATGGGCGAGTACTTAAAACCGGGAACAAAAAAAAATCATGAGTAAAAAATAAGTAGATACAGAAGAGGGTTGATGAAGAGCCACAACTGTCGGCTGCATGATCATTAGACTGACCCACCCTCCATCCTATACAATAGGGGCAGCAGCCAAACTGGGCAGTCGTGATTTTACAAAAAAATATAATGGTTTCCACTCTGGGTTTCTTGCTCTGCCAACGGCCTCTCCCACATCCATCCATCCGGCGCTGAAACATCTACCAGCACCGTGTCTGAAACCTCATATTGTATATGGTCCTTTCATTGTCCATTGTAATTTCACTCCGACCCCGCCTCTGCGTCTTTCTGCTTCTTTTTCTTCTTCTTCTTCTTGGTGCTCTCACCCGCCTGCAGACAGAGACTTCATTATTCCACAAGCAGGGACACCTCACGGGTGCAGAGTGCGCACACTGGTTAGTAGGAATGCTGTATGGTTTTAGCGCCTTAAAGAGTAAATTAATGTAGCAGCAGACTGACTCCCTCAGAGAATCCGCATTAAAATGTTGATTTACCGTTGATTTTAGCATGAGGATATAGGCATTTGTCACACGGTCAGTGAGGCACTGGCATTTTTATTTTCTCCTTAATCTTTTCAGATGCTGGTGTCTCTTGTGCCTGTTGTTGGCATCTCATTTACTGAAACAAACCTGCAGCCCACTAATACTACAAGTTGATAAAATGTTGGACTTTCTGCTTGTGGCACTGTTTGACAGTGAGCCAAAAGGGCATGTGAGCCCTGGCTACCATAGCTGCCAGCTCCACTCGCCTCTCTTGCCTGCTTCAATCTGCTTTACTAGAAGTGCCTCGCTCCCCTAATTCTCTCATTCTGAAATGGAAACAGATATGAACATTCAATTCACATGCCGTAGTTGAAGTTGTGTAAATGATCAAACATTGCCACCTATCTCGCATTTATTCTGCCATTGAACCCTTTGATGTTTAGATAGCAAAACTAGCGAATCGAGTTTGCCACACTAGGTCCATATAAGCAAAATCATGAAGAGGTTTGTATGTCCCCCCCCCCCCCACATCAACTGAAGTTCTCTACATTCTGCTCAGCCACCCACCTCTCCTTCAGCCTCTGCCTCCTCCTCCTTCACCTCCTCCACCTCCTCAGACAGTTTCTGCTTCTTCTCTTTCTTCTTCTTCTTCTTCTCCTTCTTGATCTCTCCCGCCGACGGGGTGGAAGGCGCCGAGGCTGCCGGGGTGGCCGCGGCGTCGCTTTCGCTGTCACTGGCGGCTCTCTTCCTCTGGGGGAGGGGACACGGGAAATGCCACCGTTAGGATCGCATTGCAGTCAGTTCAGCTAGTACCGGGGTATTTTTTGGCTTTTCTGCTACTTGAACACACATCTAAAAAAAAAAAAAAAAACACTGACCATAATATAAAACATGCCTACCTTGGTCACCACAGGTTCACTGGCATCTTCAACCTTTATCTTGGACACACTGAGAAGAGAGAAAAGGTAATGTGTAAGTAAGTTCACAAATACCACGCAAAGCATGTGTTTCTATCCCTCTACAAACAAAAGCCACATTCATGACGACCTGAGTGGAAAGTAGTAGCCTGGTCGGGATAAAGATTGTGCTCGTAGTTCAGTGCGTGGCAAGGCGGCAGGCGTTACCAGCGTTCTGCTGAGCTCTGAGAGTTCATGTGGCAGACTGACTCCCTCAGAGGTCACAGGGCAGACCAATAAGGGATAACTGTCTGCACGTCGCTGGCCCACCCCTCTGCATGTTTGATATACATGAAGAGTCGCATATTAACTTACCTGTAGTCCACGTAGCCCTCCTTCCAGCCCTCTGGAGTGCTGCCGTTGGGTTTGCCATGTTTGTCCAACAGGCCTTTCTGGATCATCATCTTCTTCTGACTGGCCTGTTTAACAAACACCAGTTATTAAAAACACCAGTTATTAAGAGTCTCACAAGAAGAATTCTGATCACAGCTGAACATCCACAGAGGCACGGGCAACCCTACCTTCGGCCCCAGGCCCCACTTGCGGGGGTAGGTGTCCCGTTCCATGATCACCCTCTTGATCTTAGCCACCACACCGTGGTCGCACGTGGAGATCACCGCTGTGGTCATGAGGGCAACAGCTGGAAGTGAAAAGCCAAAACGATGAACTTGTGTGGTGCTTCCACATCCCCTTTTGGGGGAATCGCCTCTCCTTCCACAGCCATCAGCAAAGGGTGATAGATAACGGGTCATCTTTGCACAAAGTGCTAATGCAATCTATACATGATCATCATGTGGCTTTACGTCACAGAGGCTGCAGCCAATCAGCAGCCATGTCACCAACCTAAACAAATGGCCTCTCCCTTGGTTGTTATGACGACAATATCCTGGTGGTTCTCGATACCGTCCTCATAGCGCAGGACACCGGGCAGCATGATCTTGGCTCCGTAGCAGATTGCATTGACCTGAAGACAAGTGGGACACATTCAGCGTGCTGTTTAGTCTTGGTAAAGAAATGCGTGAACACCAGTGTAATTACCAATCAATGTTGGCAGTCATAAGTCTATTATTTCTTTAAAGGGCCAGGACGGCCAACTTGATAATAACGTAAACCAAACTCACTGCACTGTCCTTCATGACCAGCCGCTTGTGGGAGATGAGCAGCTTCTCAAGCGGATAGATGACTCTCCGCAGGTATGTTTCGTCCTTGTTGTGGTCGAACTGCCACTGAGCATCCAGCACATCGTGCATGGTCACCAAGTTGTCCTGAAGCAACGTGGGAGTGAATACTTAAGATGAGCATATTTACAAATAAGAGATGGATGGACATTTGGTATCTGCATGACAAAAGTGTTGGACAGAATGGACTCAAAAGTGGCCGACTTTGCCAAACCACAATGCAAGAACCACTCGTGGCCATTTTCTATGCCAAAGATCAATTACCAGGACTGGGGAGAAAAGCCCAGAACTGAACTCAACACTTTGGGCTAAATCATTGCAGGAATTGTTCATCTTCCATCGTGTGGCCAAGAGGACAGAGAACCAATGTCTTCAGGACTCACCCTCTCACCCAGCACGCCAGAGCGCACCCTCCTCAGCTCCTGCATCTGGCCGCCCACCCCCAGGAGGAGTCCCAGGTGGACACACAGGGTTCGGATGTACGTCCCCGCCTCACAGCTTACCCAGAAGATACCTGGACAACAAGACACCATACACGCAAGACATTTGGCACACAAAGATTAGAATTAGGGCTGTGCTGAAGTTATCGGCGCGTCGCACATGCCTTTCAGTTGGTAAACGCTCACGTAAACACTTGCTGAGAACACAATGACATCCTCGGTGTACTGAAGGGCAAATTCCATTTGAAAAAGCTTCCACATGGAAGTTTAGATAAAGCTGATGTACACACATTGCAGTGATGTAGGCTAGTATTTCCATCAAAGCAAGTTGAGTAAAAACCAGACCAAAATCTGCGGTGGGAAAAATGAATTATAGGAAAATCATTCCTTACCCAATCTCCTCTCTGGGTCGTACTCGATGAGCTTGCTCTCGTAGATGGTCCGCACCCTCAGCTGGCGCTTCACAGCCGCGATGAGCGGCGGTCGCTGGAACAACGCTCCCGTGAGGGTCTCAAGGCCCTACAGGACAAAGAGGAGGGTACGTTGGGGGACACTCCCGTTACTTCACATCCATTATTTAAAGGCTTCCATTCATATCTTTCTCTGTGTGATCAGGCCAAGTCAATTCTTCCCAGTTTACACCAGGGCCTCCAATCGTGCCCCTGGCTCCAGCAACCACCGCCCCAGTAGAACACTGGCGTGGCAGAGCGAAGCCAGGGACACAGCGGACGCTCGAGGCTAGAACAGCCCCGAGCACCAGAGAGGAGGGAGCCCGGCAGGCACTCAGAGAATGGATAAACACGTTCATCATCTCACAGGTTTAGGAGCGTAGCGAAGAAAATGTGGGGGTGGAATTTCTCATATCACATCGATAGAGCCACACGTAAAGCGCTTCAATACAACACATGAACTTACCCTAGCAAGTGTGTGTTCATTCTCAATAGCATTGTGCAGCCGAACAATTCCCACATACTCTTTGCCTGAAACAGACAGCAGAAGAGTAGTAAGGAGGCCACTCTTAATGATTTCTGTTAACCCTCAAACAGGAAACCCTTATAAAAACAGGTGGGACTGAGGAAAAGGACTCACCAGCACTCTGCTGGGACTTGACCAGGCGCGTTGCTCTGTCCACACATACGATCAGGCAGCCTGTCACTTTAGGGTCCAGGGTGCCGCTGTGGCCGGTCTTCTCCACCCGGAGGATACGGCGGATCCAGGCCACCACCTCGTGAGACGATGGGTTGGCAGGTTTGTCCAGGTTGATAAAACCAGTCCTACAAATCACAGTACATGGGGAGATAGAGGTCAGGCGAGAACTTAAGATGTCAGAGAGATTGTGAGAAATTGAAATTTAGCCATCAGAACAGGGGTGATAGATAGGAGTCATCTTGGCACGTGTGCTAGTGTAATCTATAAATTCATCATGTGGCCATCGTAAAACCTAACAAGGACAAAGACGCAATAGATACCTGACATAATCTTGGATGTTCCTTTTCAATGGGTTTGAACCATTTGGCAAGGGTGTGTAGTGAGCTGTCCTGATATTGAGCTTGTCAAAGTTCTATAAAAAGAAATGGCAAGACAAGGCCACAGTTGAGATAGACATTAAGGTTATACGTCAAAAATAAAAATTTGCAAAGGGTGGTATGAGCATGTAGTCAGATGTTTACACTCGTCTTAGTTGTGGTCGAGCCCTTAGCCCACGCGCCAGCATGCCTGGTCAAAGCACAGTCACCCTAGTAGAACACTAGGGTCACCACATGAGACCAGGCAGCCGAACCCCCTGGGTCTAGAACAGACTCAGAGGGCTGCACGGCCAGGGCCCAACAGCACTCAGAGAATGGATAAACAGATTCATCATTTTAGACACAAGAGAAGTAAAATGTAGGACTCGTCTGGATGAAGTACAGAGAAGCATGACTCACTTTAAGCAGCAGCGGCCACTGAGACGTGTCCAAACTGGGAACTTTGGACTCGGGTTTAATGAGAAAATCTCCGCTCTCCTGGATATCCTAAGATGGAAACAAAATTATTAGCTAGCATAGCCAACTTAGCTATGGTTAGCAAAGTGACAGAACTGCACTCCACGTGCTCAGCCGGACCAACTTACCCCAACTTCGTCATCAGCAACTTTACTTTCCTTCTTCTTCTTCTGCTTCTTAGCTGATGAAACTAATCGGATGGGTAAACATGTTTAAATTAGGAACAGTTACATTTAAATGATCCATTTATCCACTTCCATCCATGGCTACTTCTTGAAATCTGGACCCCACGTGGCCGCTTCTCCTGGCACGTGGTGTAATATCCTGGCGGCGACGTTAGCTAACTAACCAATTTGATATCATAGCTATTTACGAACTTAACTGTGTCTGTTCTGACAATGTCACCAAACCGTGGGGATGGCTACCGTTATTACTACATAGATTTACTTGCAAAAATAATGACGCATGGCCATGCAACATGCGGCTCTAGCTAACTTTAGCTAGCTACACAGTCGTGTACGAGCATAACCGCAGCTAGTTAGCTACCTTACAGCTGCATAATATTGTGCTAGCAATCTAATTGGCAAACTTGCGAAGCATTAAGTGGGATTATAATGTACAAAAGGAAAATCCACGAGTAGTACAATAGCAACTGTGAAAACAGCCACGGTAGGCCTGACGCCGGGTCACCCGTGGCATTTTACGTGTGCAGCTAACTTAGCAACCTACGTTAGCTAGCCCACCATGTTGTTTAAATGTGCTTGCTGTTAGGACTAGTGGGAGGATAACATGCTGTAATTTAAACCGTACACTTATTTGCTTCAGTTGTATAGCTAAAAATATAGATAACTACAGTGAAAAAATGCAGGTTGCACATTTAGCGAACTATTAAACTTACTTTCTCCGTCCGCCATCTTCAACGTGTGACTTCAGATCAGAACAAGCAGGACGGTTCAGTCAGAGCATGGACGTATGAGCGACACGTGTGTAAAGTGCGCATGACTGAAAAATGTACTATCTCGCGATAGTTTGGTTCAGGGACGTGTTCCATTTTATGCGCTCCCCTTTTTAGGGTTGGAGTAGCGTCATATACAGACGGGTTCTGGGTTGGAGTCAGTGGAGTATACGGACGTATACGGAGTATACCCACTTCTTAATCCATTGACCCACACTTCTATATACACATCACTAATGCCAAAAATTTAAAATTTCTGCTAGAGTATACCCACTTCTTTACTCACCACTACACCCCTGGTTGGAGTGATGTGTCCCAGCTGGGAACAGAGAATAGAAGTGACAAAGCATAATAATGCAAAGCAGTATTAACTTGAATTAAACGCCTTCTGATACTCTCCTCTTCTAGCCTGGGTCCAGACCTCTGAATCCGACCACTCCACCGACTTCCTGATTCTTCACTACACTACCACTGAGTGTGCAATACTCATATTGATGTTCATAGAATTGATGGTGACTAAGAATGATGGTGATGGCAATCATTTATTTGCATCAAACATTTTAACACAAAATTAATTTTGCATTAATGATGAATAATAATTTCCATGTAAAGCTGCTACAGAAAAAAAACAATTTGAAGAAATCAGGACAAAGACTTCTCCAGTTTAGACACCATTGGAAATATGGTTCTGTATTTACACAGGCTGCATAAATCACACAACTCTCCCATACACAAATATTTGTATTTCCATACATTCACTTGACTAAATCACAGTTTGTAAAATGTAAAAGCAAAAATGTTTACACTATTTTCAGCAGTGAACTATTAACTATGCACTTTTGAGCTGATATATTGTTTTTAATGTGTCTACTGTATGAAACTGTTTGTACAGCTGCCATTCTTGGCCAGGTCAAAACAATATTTTAATCTCAGTTGGTTAAATAGAGGTTAATTAAATTAATCAATAACAGTATGTTAAAATATGCCTCTGATTTACACAGTATTACTACCTGATAGCATTCAGTAAATACTCAGTCAAATAAAATTGGATTCAAACATCTTCTCTTCTAATATGATTGGATGACAGTAAAGATAGTGAGGTGAGGAGAACCAATCAAGTGACAATCTCTGTGAGGAGTTCTTCTAAATACAGTCACCCACCTTGAGTGATTCTGTGACAGTAACAATGGGTGGTGAGGAGGATGAGTCATCCAGCCCTGTGTTATCTCAAGGTGCTACAAACTACTATTGTGGTGCAGTCAGGCTGGTGACGCAGGGTGGTTGTGTGTGGCTCAGGCATGCAGGCCTAAGGAGCGGGCTGTGTTCAGGATGTCGTCTTTGGTCAGGTAGCAGCCACACAGCTGTCTCAAGCCAGTGAAGGACTCCCGACCATGCAGCACACGCCAGTTGTCGATAAAGATAACCTGACAAATATAAAAAAGCAGAAGGATGTTTAAGATGCATTATGCAAAAAAGTTTCACATCAAATAGTCTTTTGCTCCGTGTTGAGGTGTAAAATAATTGATTTATAATTCCTCTAGGTTCGTAAATGACAAGGGCCGCGTTTCCCGATAAAGAACCTTCTTAAGGAACCCTTCTTAAGCAACCCTTTGTATTGGAGTTAAGAAGTACTTTGGAGTTGGAGTGCGTCTTAACTCGTTCGGGAAACCCGGCCAAGGTCATTCAGGCTAGGCAGCTCTCCTTTCTTACCGTTCCAGGCTTTAGCTTCACCCAAAGCTCGTTCTCCGGCTTCCTCAGTTCTGTGGTCAGCTGACGATGTGCCACATACCAACGCTGGACCACGTCGTGTGGGATTGTGTTTAAAACTGCCCGGTCATAGTTATTGTATCTTTTTTTTTTTTTTTAAAGAAGGAGAAGATCAAAACAGCAGATTTCACATTAACAATGATCTCAAACAACCACAGTTGCCAACACTACAAAGTGAGAGAAACCAAGTACCCTCTATTGGTGAGAGAAGTTTTTGTTTTTAGGAAACAAATTTGATGAATATCACTGTAGCCACATTAGGAATGATGTTACCAAAGACGTTTCTTTATTTCCCCTCCCAGTATTTACGCTATAGTACTATATGATGCTGCTAGATAGAATCCTGCCCGATTTTCCCTGCATAACCGAAACCAAACCGACAATAACACATATCCATACCTGATCATGTAAAATAAAGGCCTGTTCATACCTGATCATGTAAAATAAAGGCCTGTCCATACCTGATCATGTAAATAAAGGCCTGTTCATACCTGATCATGTAAATAAAGGCCTGTCCATACCTGATCATGTAAATAAAGGCCTGTCCATACCTGATCATGTAAATAAAGGCCTGTCCATACCTGATCATGTAAATAAAGGCCTGTTCATACCTGATCATGTAAATAAAGGCCTGTCCATACCTGATCATGTAAATAAAGGCCTGTCCATACCTGATCATGTAAATACAGGGCCTGTCCATACCTGATCATATAAAATTAAGGGGCTGTCCATACCTGATCATGTAAATACAGGGCCTGTCCATACCTGATCATGTAAATACAGGGCCTGTCCATACCTGATCATATAAAATTAAGGGGCTGTCCATACCTGATCATGTAAAGCTCATTGTTCCAGGGATACACACTGAGTACAGGGCCAATGCCAATCATGTGGTTGCGGTGGTTGCTCAGATTCTCTACATATTCATGCTTGATGAGCACTCTTGCGAGCAGCTCAAAGTTTTCAGGGGTCTGTTGGAGCACTTGGTCTGCAGAATAGAATCCATCCACAAGTAATGTTCTTCCTCCAGTTCCCTCATGTCTCAGGCAATGGAACACCTGGATCCTGCAGCCAGAGTCAACCAGGGTTAATCAGTTTCACGGGTGTTGTCAGCTTTTCAGTGGTTCAGTAGTTTATACCATTCGGTCAAACAAACAGTAAAAGTGTTGTTCTTGTCTTCTATTAGAGGGTAAAGGCTGCCAAAACACCAATGTTAGTTAGTTACATTTTAACTAACTAAAAAGTTAGTTAAAAAGTTAAATTGGTCAGTAACAGAAAAAAAAAAACTAACTTTGCAAGCATTTTACGTTTATTCGCTTTGTTGATGAAAGCACAAACATATTAACAGTGCTTTTAAGTACAAACACTATATTGACAACATTATTTCCTTCTATGAATCAGATGCAAATAACGGCCAGTTTATCTTAACCAGACCAACGCGTCAGCCAGCAATAAAAAAAAAAGTGAACTGACCGATCGAAAGTCTATCACCTTTAGTGCAACTATCCCAAGTATTTTCTTATAGCAGAGCACCCACAGCCTAAGACGGCAACTAGGGAACGAGCGCCTGTTCTAGCTCTCAGCTTTTAAGTAGATGTATTGAGTTCTACCCGTGACACAATCACTTTACCACCACAGGTACAGTACTGTATATGTAAAACCAGTCCACTGTCACTGAATCATCTGGGTGCATCTTTTATTAATCACATCTATGAGGTAAAGTGTGATGGACCATTGTGCATCTGACTTACAGCTTCTCAATTATAGAGGCCATAAACGGTGTCAAAACTGCGCATCAATGCAGCTTGCTAAAAAAGTTGCCTGTGTCACAATACAAGATATTGCCTGTCTAATTAGTTCAATTTAGAAACACTATGAACAGCTCGTATGTAATACTATGAACATTATGCAAAAGCCTTCATCATCATCATCATCTTCATCCGCTTATCCAGGGTCGGGTCGCGGAGGCAGCAGCTCCAGCAGGGGGCCCCAGACATCCCTTTCCCTAGCAGCATCAACCAGCTCTGCCTGGGGAATCTTTAGCCGCTCACAGGCCAGTGCGGAGATGTAGTCCCGCCACCTAGTCCTGGGTCTACCCCGCGGCCTCCTCCCAGCCGGACACGCCTGGAACACCTCCCTAGGGAGGCGCCCAGGAGGCATCCTCACTAGATGCCCGAACCACCTCAACTGGCTCCTTTCGACGCAAAGGAGCAGCGGCTCTACTCCGAGTCTCTCCCGGATGACTGAACTTCTCACCCGATCTCTCAGGGAGACCCCAGCCACCCTCCGGAGAAAACTCATTTCGGCCGCTTGTATCCGTGATCTCGTTCTTTCGGTCATGACCCATCCTTCATGACCATAGGTGAGGGTGGGGACGAAGATAGACCGGTAGATCGAGAGCTTTGCCTTTTGGCTCAGCTCTCTTTTCGTCACAACAGTGCGGTAAACCGACTGCAGAACCGCACCAGCTGCTCCGATTCTCCGGCCAAACTCCCTCTCCATGGTTCCCTCACTCGTGAACAAGACCCCCAGATACTTGAACTCCTTCACTTGGGGTAAGGACTCATTTCCTACTCGGAGCGGACAGGCCACCGGTTTCCTGCTGAGAACCATGGCCTCAGATTTAGAAGTGCTTATTCTCATCCCAGCCGCTTCACACTCAGTTGCGAACCTATCCAGAGAGTGCTGGAGGCCGCAGGCAGCTGATGCCATCAGGACCACATCATCTGCAAAAAGCAGTGACGTGATCCCCAGCTCACCGAACTGCAAACCCACCTCCCCCCGGCTACGCCTCGATATCCTGTCCATGAAAATCACAAACAGGATTGGTGACAAAGCGCAGCCCTGGCGGAGGCCAACACCCACCGGAAAGGAAGACGACTTACTGCCGAGGACCCGGACACAGCTCTCGCTCTGGGTGTACAGGGATTGGATGGCCCTAAGTAGGGACCCCCTCACCCCATACTCCCGCATAACCCTCCACAAGACCTCTCGGGGGACCCGGTCGTAAGCCTTCTCCAAGTCCACAAAACACATGTAGACAGGTTGGGCAAACTCCCAAGCCCCCTCCAAGATCCTTGCGAGAGTGAAGAGCTGGTCGGTAGTTCCACGACCAGGACGAAATCCGCATTGTTCCTCTTCGATCTGAGGTTCGACTATCGGCCGGACCCTCCTTTCCAGCACCTTGGAGTAAACTTTCCCTGGGAGGCTGAGTAATGTGATGCCTCTATAATTCGCACACACCCTCTGGTCCCCTTTTTTGAATATTGGGACCACCACCCCAGTCTGCCACTCCTTCGGCACTGACCCAGACTTCCACGCAATGTTACAGAGGCGTATGCAAAAGCCTTGATGATCTGAATTTTTGGAGAAAGTACAAACCTCACACAAGCCTCACGTGCTTGGTCTTTATATTACACTTTTCACATAATGCCCAGAGATGAACATCTGGGCGTCAAACACATACCCACATGGTTCGTGGAAGTAGGCGCAGTCAGTGTGACGGTCCAGGGCCAGACTGGTGTAGGCAGTGTCTCCTCTGGACTGATCTGAAGTGAAGTCCCACATCCTCCCATACATGGTCTCTCTGGTAATGAAAATGGGTAGAAATACAAGGTGATTGAAAAGAAAAGAGCTTTCACATCCACTATGTAGACCAGGAGCAGGACAAACTGGAGTAGTAAAAGTAGAGTTCGCCTGATATCTGTTCCAGTGAATATACCATCCAGACCTACCAGTCAGGCGAGCCAGTCCCGCTCTCCGGAAGCTATTTCAATGGCGATCCTGAATGTCAGGTCAAAACTTTTCTCATTAATGATCTCATATGTGAACGTAAATTAGACTGTATGTTCCTAACTGAAACCTGGCTAAATATAAATGGATAACCTTATCGAAGCTTCTCCTCCCAACTACATTTTTTTATCTATCAGAAGCGGTAAAAAAGGTGGAGCAACAGTCACCATAACTACAGATGCTCTTAGCTGCAAGACCATCTCCTTCGATGATTTTACCTCACAATGCCCTGCCTTCTCTAAAGAATTTTCTGAACTCCTGTCCATCATCCATACAAATTATGATAAGAGTATTATCATTGGAGATTTCAACATACACGTGGATACTCAGGCGGACTCGAAAGCCAGGGACTTTATCAACCTTCTGAACTCCATGGATTTTACCCAACACATCACCAAGCCAACCCACAACCGCGGCCACACCCTTGATCTAGTGATTACAAAGGGCCTGACTATTGCTGTCTCCTCTATCAGTGACCTCGCTCTCTCTGACCATGTCTGAACGCATTGGCAAGAAACTTTATCTTACCTCCGCAGTAGCTGATAGTTTTAGAGAAATAATGATCACAAACAATTTATCAACTCCAGAAGTGGGGCCCTCACATAATATTGAAGACTTAGCAACCACCTTTAACACCAAAGTAAGGGCAGCCTTGGATTCTGTAGCACCTATTAAACTGAAAAGGGTTACAGCCAACCATAAAGCTCCATGGCGAAATTAGGAAACTAATCAACTAAAGGGAACCTGTAGAAGATCTGAGCGTATATGGAGAAAGACCAAGCTACAGGTCCATCATGACATTCTCAAAGAACATGTTTCTGCTTTTAATAAGGCAATAAGAAATGCAAGGAAAGACCACTTCTCAAAATTGATATCTATCAACCAAAATAATTCAAGAGTGTTCTTCTCAACAATTGATAGCCTAATAAATCCTGCTGTAAAAACACCGGATAACCTGCTCTCTACCTCCAAATGTGAGGAATGTGCAGCTTACCTCAGTGATAAGATTATGAATATTAGGAGGAATATCACCCAGGAAAGGTCATGCGTCCCACTCACTGAACCTCTTCCTACATGTAATGTACATATGAGCTTGTTTACACTGGTGGACCCAGAAATGTAGCAGAAAAGTAGCATCACAACTCAAGTCCACCACATGCCCGCTGGATCCTATCCCCACCGATTTTTTCAAAACTATTTTTGACTCTGTGCCTTTTGATATTCTAGCCATTGTTAACGACTCCCTGTCTACAGGTATCTTCCCACCAATACTCAAAACTGCTTTGGTGAGACCCGTTCTGAAGAAAAACAACACTTCAGTTCTTAGCAATTTTAGACCAATCTCCAACCTTCCCTTTTTGAGTTCCAAATTCTGGAAAAGATTCTACCATGTAGACAACTTCTCTGTAAATATTTGTGCACCCTCATGTTAGTCATGTTGTATCTAGCCCATGTTTACTGCTCTGTATTTGTTCTTAGCCAATAGACAAACATTTTCCAGGAGCTTGCTCGATTGTCCTTCGCTCGCATGGCTTCTCCTATCACTGCTATGCCGATGACACCCAACTTGTTCTGTCATATTCCCCTTCTGATACAAAAGTGGAGACACGCATAGCTGGGTGCTTGGCTGACATTTCGGAGTGGATGACGACACATCACCTCAAGCTCAATCTGGACAAGACTGAGCTGCTGTTCCTCCCGGGGAAGGGCTGTCCGCACCGGGACCTGGCCATCACCATTGAAGACACAGTGGTGACCCCGACTCGGACTGCGAGGAATCTGGGTGTGACCCTGGATGATCAACTGTAATTTTCCTCACATGTCACATCCGTCACACGTTCCTGCAGATTCATGCTCTACAACATCAGGAGGATTCGCCCTTTCCTCACTAATGAAACGGCGCAGGTACTCATCCAGGCCCTGGTCATCTCCCGCCTGGACTACTGCAACTCCCTCCTCGCGGGGGCACCGGCGTCAGCCATTAAACCTCTGGAACTTGTCCAGAAAGCTGCTGCTCGCCTGGTGTTCAA
This sequence comes from Borostomias antarcticus, assembly GCF_949987555.1. NCBI lineage: Eukaryota > Metazoa > Chordata > Actinopteri > Stomiiformes > Stomiidae > Borostomias > Borostomias antarcticus. The sequence goes on from NC_140248.1 coordinate 14,693,104, forward strand.
CCACCCCAAATTCTCCCACACAACTTCCCTCCTCCGTTCCCTACACTGGCTCCCTGTAGCTGCCCGCATCCAGTTTAAAACTCTGGCGCTAACCTACCGGGCAATGAAAGGAACAGCCACCTCCTACCTCCAGGCCATGGTCAAACCCTACACCCCCTCCCGACTGCTACGCTCTGCTACCTCAGGGCGACTGGTTGCCCCGTCACTCTGAGGCTCCTGTGGTCGATCGACACGGTCACAGCTCTTCTCTGTCCTGGCCCCGCAGTGGTGGAATGAGCTGCCCACTGATGTCAGGACAGCAGAGTCGCTGCCCATCTTTCGTCGCAGGCTCAAAACTCATCTCTTCAAGAAGTACTACAACAATCCTCCCACCTAAGCACTTATTGTATTATATTATATTGCACTGTACTTTAGATTGTGATTCTTGCACTTTGCCTTCAGCACTAGATTATGCTCTTAGTCACTTGTTTTAGAAAGAAGATGTACTTGTGAGTTCTGGCAAGTAGTAGTACATTGGCTCTTCCTACGTTAAATGCAATTATTGTTAGTCGCTTTGGATAAAAGCATCTGCTATATGACTGTAATGTAATGTAATGTAAATGTAATGTCTCATTGAGAGAGGTCAGGGAAGAATTTTTACAGCTCACTTTTCTGGCCCCTGGGTGAAACAGTTTTTGCTTCCCTCTGGAATATGTAGGGGTGGGACCTATGCCCACCCTCCCATTGCTCTCTGTAAAGCGCATTGTGTTGCCTCTGTGTATAAAATGCGCTATACAAATAAAGTTTGATTTCAACTTACTGTTATACACTTGTTTATGTGCACTCTTGTACTGGTGATTTTCTGTATATTTTGTATCTATAGAACATTTTTACTCTATACATTCATAGATTATTTCCTTCACCTGCAACTTGTCTGATTTCAGCGGCCCAAGGCCTCAGAAGACTCAAAGGTCATGAGCTGCAATAAAATAAAATGAACAGAATACAGTAAAATACAGTGTAATAGAAAACTGTAGCTGCCTAGCCAATCATTTTTCAGTCAAGTGCAGTATAACATGCACCCCCCCCTCACCTTTTCAACTCTAAATTAGTTGAAAGAGGGATTAGTACTCTGGTCCTTTTTTTCACTCCCATCCTTAATGGGTGGTCGTTTGGATTTACGAAAAGTACTTTGCCTCTCCCTCAAGTCCGCCAAAACATTTACAAAGGAGACACAAATTGCAACCATATACTTAATGCCAAGGTGTAGGTAGGACAGAGGGGCTTACCTAATTAGACTGACCCTCTTGGTCACCATCTCTGTGGCATCAACACTTGCGGGTACACCCTCCACAAATGCGATGCCATACAGAAGAAAGTTCCTTAAGAACTTCTTCAGTTCATCATCACAGCTGAGGAACTTGTCCCAATTGGCTGAGGAGACCTTAGCATCGGCGTAGATGTCAGAGTTCCACAGGATGCGCTGCTGCATTGCACCCTGCTTCTGTCCTTCGTAGCTCTTCTGGGCCAGCCAGCTCAGATTGTAGCTTGTGACATGACCATCTGACCCTGAAACAAAGCAGAAAACATTTCCCTACTAAGTGAACTAATGACAATATAATAATCAGACCACAATCCAGCTAGGCTATGACAAAATGGCAGTCATCGATTTAAAGTCAGCACCACCCTATACTGACATTGATCATGATTTGACCTTTCAGCCCCCCTCCATGTTTAGACGATCTGAACCCTGACTTACATGTGAGGAACAGGTTCTCATCGTCCACCCTGGTCTTGACTGGTCGAATGTTTAACTCCACACTAGCTGTGTCCAGGTTTCTCTGGTTCGTCTTGGCGTTGTAGCAGGAGGTAGAACGGCAATGATCTCTCAGCCATACATAATCAAAGTGCATCATAAGGCCACCATAGTTCAGCTCTGCAGATTGAAGAATTCAATGTCAAACAAGTGCCCAGTAAACATGTTGTCCCCCACCCATGATGATGATGATGAATATGAAGAAATGTTTTAAGTGTTATTCATTTTATAATTGTATGTGTGTAATATTTAACTCCCAGAGCTCTAAACTCTGTGTGAAAAGTAGAAGGTCCAGCCTGGCTTAGGTGCGAGGCTGACTTGTTTCTGTTCAGGACTGGTAGGACGGAAGCTAGTCATGCCACTGAAATAGCTGTGAATTGAAATGACATGAAATAATGTCTGATAAATAAAGATAGGTCTTGTCACCTGGACACATCAGTTCCAATGCTTCCAATGCTAATCCAGCACAAAGAGAGCAGGATAGCCAGTTAGCTCATGAGCTCACAACAACTAGCAGCAGCTTCCATAACATTAATGATTAATCAGTGGCTAAGGCCCCGTGTCCACATAGCGCCTTTTTCTGTCAGAAAACCGCTGGGGAGAGCTACGTCTCAGCGCCCTGCAGCGCCTCTTTCCTGCTGCGCTTGGAATGGTTATTTTGTTTCTATGACAATATATCTTCAGCATCATCAACCGGCGTTGTATACGAGTGTTTCTTTTATTAGCCATCTTTTGTTACCATTACTATATTTCTATATTACTTATTATCCTATAGAATATCGTTATCTAGCCTATTATTTATTTATCACGAACAACTGGCTTGCTGTCGCACTTGCCTGAAAAGAGCGGCGGTGACGTTACCAGCGCCTTTCTGAGAAGTTGAGATGTTTTCAACTTCCGAGCGCTCGGAGCAGCCGCCAAAAAAAGCCAGAGTGCTCGAACAATTGAAAAAGGGCGCTCAGGAAAAAGCGCTATGTGGACACGGGCCCTAAAGCAGTTACACTGATGATTCCTGTAACGTTAGCTATTTTGCTGTAATATGCTAGCGGACCTACAGCGGGTCCCCGATGGATGCTCCACCACCATTCCACCGGTAGTTAATTGTCCATATCCTAGGCCCATTGGCCGTGGGGTCCGTGGCGTGGTGGCGAGACTCCGCCCCCTCGCGCCAGAGCGGTTCGGGTGTAGTGCAGTTACTTCCGGGCAATCTCCATACACCCACTGGTGAAAACCTTGTGTCTCTAGCCTGCTCAGGGGCTGAGTTGTGGAGTTCATGGCATGGATAGTGGCGTGGTGGTGAGACTCCGCCCACTTGGGTCAGAGCTGATTGAGCGCAGTACATTGACCTCTGGGCAATCTCCTTGCACCCACTGGCCAAGACCGTGGATCTCTAGCCCACTCAGGGGCTGAGTTGTGGGATCCGTGGCGTGGATAGTGGCGTGATGGTGAGACTCCGCCCCCTCGGGTCAGAGCTGGTCGTGGACAGTGTACCTCTCTCCGGGCCACCCACCTGCCCCCACCAGTGAAGACCCTGTGTCTCTAGCCCACTCGAGGGCTGAGTTGTCTTGAGTTGCTTCCGCCCACCCACCAGATGATTTCTGGCTAGGCCTCTGCAGTATTCATTTAGAATACATTACCTCCTTTATTAATAGTCATTGTAGACGATCCATTTGATGCATTTAATCCTATAATGCATGCAATCTCTATTTTTGTGCGATTTTGGCATTTTCGGGCATGAAGGGGTTAATATCTGAAAATGCTCAAGGGTATCACCGAGCACCCTCCTGTATTTTGAAGAGGTACCCCCAAGATCTTTCTACTGAGGTGAATTCTGGGGGAACGTGTAGCATGTAGAGAATGATCTGTTATAATTACACCACACATTAGTTATGTTTTTTTTTCCATACTGTTTTTGTAATGCACTGTGCATAAGTGTGGGTGCATACTCACTGGGTGGGGATGCACTTGTTTGATTTAGTTCGATACATTTTGTGGGGGGAAGAGCTGCACCCCTTTTCCTGTTGCTCATGTTTTGTTGCCCATATCAATAAATGGACCAACACAATGCAAACTTGAGTTGTGTGATGCAGCTAATAACTCCTGCTACAAAAGTTGTTTTACAGGCCTGACTTGAAAGGGTTAATACTAATCATTTGGAATGCAATACATTTTCCATCACCCCTTGTGGGGGCGGCTGTAGCGGGTCGTTCAGTGATCCAAGGGTCAGCTGTTCGAATCCCAGCTCCGACTGTCCACATGTCGAAGTGTCCTTGAGCAAGACACCTAACCCCAAATTGCTCCCAATGAGCAGGTTAGCAAGGTGCATGGCAGCTACCGCCATTGGTGTGTGAATGTGTGTGTGAATGGGTGAATGAGAGGCCATTGTAAAGCGCTTTAAGTGCCGCTAAGGTGGAAAAGTGCTATAAGTGCAGTCCATTTACCATTTGTATGAAAAAACATTAGAGAATGTAAATTGGATGCATTTAATTTATATATTCAGCATGGAATATCATAAGTCTCTATTTTTGTGTGATTTTAGCATTTTCGGGAATTTTTAATATCTGAAAATGCTCAAGGAATATCACCTAGCACCCTCTTGTATTTTGAAGAGGTAGCCTACCGCCAAGCTACAAGAAACAGCAAAGAAAAAAATTCCACCTGACAAAACAAGGTTCACCTATAAATCGGGCTATGGCTCCCGGACTAGTAGGCCTGTCTGCCGGCGCCGTTTACAAAAAAAATATTTTGCGGGCCTGATTTCTGACATCATGTCGCGGGCCGGATTGAGTGGGTCGCGAGTTTTGAGACCCTTGCACTAGTCTAACGTATCCAGGGGTATCTAATGTAATTTGATTTTGAATGATTTCATCATGCATAGCTTGATTCATCAAGCCTTAACGAATATTTGATTGATTTCATCATGCATAGCTTGATTCATCAAGCCTTAACGAATTAATACTGTTACAGACAACAGTTTACTCAAGTGAACAAAATAACATACTGACCAAGACAATCGTCACGAAGCTGCCAACTTGTTGATTGAGGAGCAGTGTGCTGTGATTGTCTGCCTTCATACTGGACCTTGCGGAGTCCTGACACAAAAGGTTGAACTCGAGATTGAACTTTTGACGTAAGTTGAAAACTGCCAAGTAAACGGCAAAACATCCGAGACAGAGACATTGCCTGCGAGTAGAAGAAGACAAAGTGCACAGGGACACATGAAGTTAAGCCTCGCAGTGTCAGCACTCAACGGCGGATATTGTAATGACCGGCACGCACGTATCATCAAATCTAAACAAGTAGACGGTGGCGATCGCAGCACCACAAGATCAACGGAGATACAAACAACCAAGGAGGCAAATACTCACGAGAAAATTGTGGCGTGTACAACGTGTTAGCCTACTCTGTGAACTGGATTCAGATTTCTTGGAGCCCTTAAATACAGTAACAAGACGAAAAGATTAATTATTAAAGGAGGACGTTTACAGACGTGTGTCGGCTGGCCCTGCTTTCACATTAAACTTTGTACATCGCTACTGACCGTAGGGATGCATTCCATTCCAGAAAGTTATTCCCTATCCTAGTACCTACGGTAGGGTGACATCATGGAGGTATAACTGGAGACGGCATTGAACATGGCTGCCTATTCATTTCAATGAAAGCTGCTCACCGGCGCATGAAGCCACGTAGTGGCCAAAGCTCGGTATTGCAAGTCACGTGACGGCATGCGGCCCAAAAGCAATGATTAGTGGATTATAATAGATAGGGCTAGAAAAGGAAAACAACCTGTTTCTGGGTATCATTCAGCACCAGAGACCAATCTAATCAAGATAATCTTTTCATCATTAGGTCATCCTCAGATGAGCTTGACAGCGAAGTCTCAAATCCTCTCTGTCGTCCATACATTGAGCCAGTTCTGCAGAGAACTCTCCACTCCTGTGTCCCTCCTCAGTACATCCACTTATGTTGGTGTGGGACGGTGCCCGTGTGTTGGCGCCGAGAGCACCAGCTTGCTGGCTGGGAGTTCATGATGTCTGTGGCAGTGGCCAGCAAGTTTCATCCTCCTGGATGCCACTTTCTCACTCAGCTTTGGTAGCCCCCCATACAGATGCTTGTTGGTAACATGCTTGTTCTGGTTGACATTTAGCACCACACGCAACATTCTGGTGTAGCACCCATACAGAGACTTCTGCAGGGTGGGCTTCAGGGTCCAAGTTTCACAGCCGTATAGGAGGACAGACTCCACGGTCGCATGGAAGAAGTTCAGTTTGATGTGTCGAGGGAGATTGGAGTTCCACACACTTCATGCCATTCAGGGCCCTCCATGCCAGCGCTTTTCTCACTTTAAGGTCCTGTTCTGATGAGTTGACCCAGGAACCTGGGTATTTGAAGTCGCTAACTTCTGCTAGAGCATTGCCCCCTGCTGTCTTGAGAGGTGGGTGGTCCAGGGGGGTGTTGTAAGTGATTGCCTCAGTCTTCTTTGCATTCAACCAGAGGCCAACCCTGGCACATTCTGCCTCTACTCTGTTCAGAAGCTCCTGTGCCTGCTCCACATGGTTGGACATCAGACAGATGTCATCTGCATAGTCCAGGTCTGCCAGGACTACAGCAGGGTTTCTTCTAGACTTCCTAGGTGTTATTATGAAGCCAAGACCCTGCTCCTGCCCACTGATGGCTTTCCTAAGCGTGTAGTCCAGGGCTACAATGAAGAGGAAGGGGGCAAGAGTGTCCCCCTGTAGCACTCCTGCTAGGATGTCAAACTCCTCTCTGTTGCCATCTGGGGTTACCACTCTGGCTCTTGTGCCCCTGTACATGGCCTCTATGGCCCGGAGCAGGTTAGGAGGCACCCTGTAGGCCTTAAGGATTTTCACCATCACGCCTCTGTGTATTGAGTCAAATGCTTTTTTGAAATCAATAAAACACAGGACTGCTGTTAGGTTGTTCTTTTTCACCTCCTCGATGATCCTCCTTAAGGCCAGGATGTGCGCTACGGTGGTCCTTCCTTTTCTGAAGCCATTTTGGTTGTCCCTCAGGTGAGGGTCAATGGCATCTCGAATCCGGTTTAGTATCATGCGGTTGTACATTTTTGCCTATGACTCATGTCAGGCTAATGCCACGATAGTTGTCTGGCTTAGACAGATCTCCAGATTTCAGCACCGGGATGATGTTGGAGAGGGACCATATATCAGGCTTGATGTTTTCTATCAGAACTTGGTTACAGATCTCTCGGGATGGTTTTTGTTCCTCGTAGAACTTCTCCACTTCCTCAACTGGAGCTGCGTTGGTGGGAGAGTACACACTCATGACAGTTGTTACGCGGTTCCCCTCGAAGTCAGCGATAAGGATCCTGTCGATGTGTTGCTGCACCCTACGAAGAGTTTTTCGTGCTCGAGGGCTCACCATTAGCCCCACGCCACCTGTGGCGGCCTGGGCGTCATTCCGCCATGCAGATGAGGTGATGAACGAACATTCCCCCACTCTGCGGTATACAATTGGCTGGTCAGTGTGCACTCTTCTGTACTCCTGGACTCCCAGGATCTCCACTCCCCTCTCACCAACATAGTGCGCTAGTTCCTCTAGCCATGTCTCCTCCCTTACTGTGTTTGCATTGAAGGTTCCCATAATAAATGGTCTCCTACAGCGCAAGAGTGCATTGGACAGTGGGCTATGGTCAGACTTAACCCTTCCTCTCCAATGGAGAGGGTTTGGGGTCCAGTCCCCCCGAGGGAGGACCAGCACCACCGTCCGCTGCTTGGTTCCTGCGGACTCCCGCCGCTGGAAGTATAGGATTCTCGATAATTGGTGTCTCCACTGTCAGGCTTTACAATGCTAGTTAAGGACTGTGGAGCGCAACTCCTCACAGCCCTACTCTGGCCGTTTTGGGCTTAAAGCCCTCATCCGCCCTTGCTCCACACCTCCAGATGGTATACAGTGCGGAGCCAGGTGCGAACAGCTGGTTTTTGTTCAGAGTGACCTTCTCCTAGATGGGTTACCTACCATGGCTATGAGTCCCATCTGCCCATGCTATTTGCCCATAGCTGGGACAGTGGTTGGCAGGAGCCAGGGCGTGTCCACACACGGGTGGGCCTGCACGCCTTGCCTCTGGGGCCCACTATTGCTCCAAGATCCCCTACAGTTTAGCCTGGGACCGCGAGGTACCCAGTTACCATGTGTGGCCATGGGGAGGCAGGCACTGTAGGAGTCTTGGCAGTGGAATGGCTTTGGACTGGCAGAAGGAGACTTACGCACTCGGCTCCACTTTTCACCCTCAGGAGGGCTAGCCAGCGGCGGTAGCTGAAAGCAGAGTAGCCAGCAGAAGCGGCATGCAGCATGCACTAACTACAAGCACTACTACCACAGATCTACTGCACTATGCATCACACAACCCTGCACAGTAATGCACACACTCAATTTTTACTCACTTATTATTTTTATTTTTTTTAAGCCACCAATACCTGTATCGAGACGATTTTAGAAATATGCTGTGAACGAGCCTCGGGGACGCTGGGCGCACGTTCATGAGTCCTGCAAACTCGGCGGAAAACACGTCACCATAGGAAGACCCGCCCTACTCTGCCTCTGATTGGATAGTTTTAGGGAAGTAATATTTAATGACGTCGGCTACCTTTTTGCTATGCTTTTAGCAATCAAGCTGCTATATGAATGATCATGACATGTGGTTACTTTAGGAAATTGTTGGAAAAGATCTAGAGGAGCGAAGCAGTGAGTTTACGAGATTGGGATGGTCATACCAGGCTAGATCCTGGGGGCTTGTATATAGCCTAGGGTACTGTCAGGTCTCTGGGACATAGGCGACTCAGTTTTCGGACTATTTACATTTTCGGAATAGTGGACCCTTTCAAATAAAGAGAAAGGGCCGCCATTCCGATGAATAAGAGAAGAGAAGGGGCCGCCATGGAGGTCAATCTGTTATGCCCCCGGGAAGGGGGGGGCACCCCTGAACAGAGAACCGGACCAGGGCAGCAGACCCAGAGAAGCAGACGGACACCAGAGTAACTAATAATAGCCCGAAGGCGGTTTTAATAAATGATAAACAAAAGGAACAAAAAAAAGGGGGATAACTAAGGTACTGCGGTGACCACACCGGGAGAAAAAGTAAACACAAAAACACAGACGGACTGCCACTTTAAGGTGGGGGGTATGTATGTGTGCGTGCGTGTGCGTGTGAATGGGATGTGAAATTAAGTGTATGGATGCGTGAGGGCAAATGGCTATGTGGAGGGATGTTGTCTGTGTGCGTGCGTCAGGCTACCGCGGGGACTGGAGAGCCGGAGAGATCCCCGTGGAGGAGCGTCAGGGGGAGAGGTCTGGTCCGAGGGGCACGAGGCGAGCGAGAAAAAAAGCCGGTGGAGAGGGGAAGTCCGGGAGCTGCGTTGGTGGCGCGGGCGCCGGCGCGGAGGCGGTAGGCAGGGCGAATCGCGGAGCGGGAGGGAGGCGCGGAGTGGAGCCGGGAGAGCCGAGTCACAGAGGGCGGCGCGGGACGAAGACGGGGTCTTGTAGGGGAAAACGGAGAGAGGGACACGAGGAGTTAACGAGAACAAGGAAAACAACAAAGGGGCGTACAATCAGCTGGGAGCTTAGCAAAGAATTACCAAGATCTCAGTATAACCAAGCACTGAGCGGCGGGGCTGCTGGCTTCTTGTAGCCGCCCGAGATGATTGCGGCAGGTGAGCCTGATTGGTAACAGGCTGCACCTGCCGCGGTCTTGGGCTCGTTCCCGGGAGTGACCCAGCGCTCGTTCGCCCCGGCCCTGGGTGAGGCGGGGCCTGGGCTGGGACCACAACAGGACCCCCCTCCCTACGGGAGACACCGGGCGACCGACCGATGGCGTCAGGATGGACCCGGTAGAACTCCCGCAGCAGGCCAGGGTCGGCCAGATAGGAGCGGGGGACCCAGCTGCGGTCCTCCGGCCCATACCCCACCCAGTCCACCAGGTACTGGAACCCCCGTCCCCGGCGGCGGACCGAGAGGATCTGGTTGACCTCCCAGACCAGGTCGCCACCCTCGAGGACCCGGGGCGGTGGCGGCGCAGGGGCAGGCGGAGACAGGGCTGAGTCAGCTACTGGTTTGACCTGGGAAACGTGGAAAACTGGGTGGACCCTGAGGGAGGCTGGGAGACGCAGCCGGAGAGCCGAGGGGTTGATGATCCTCTCCACAGTGTAGGGCCCGACATACCGAGGAGCCAGTTTCCGGGAGATGCCAGGGACGGGGAGGTTCCTGGCCAGCAACCACACTCTCTGCCCCAGGTGGTAGGCAGGGGCCGGCACCCTCCGCCGATTGGCGCTACGCTGGGCACGGTCTCTGGCTCGCAGCATGGCGGCGCGGGCATTCTTCCAGATACGCCGGCACCGATGGAGGTGAGCCCTGGTGGACGGCACCGCAACTTCCTGTTCTTGAGAGGGGAAGAGGGGTGGCTGGTAGCCCAGGGAACACTCAAACGGGGACAAACCAGTAGCCGAACTCACCATGGCGTTGAGGGAATATTCAGCCCAGGGCAGGTAACGACTCCAGGAGGCGGGGTTGCTTGTCGTTATGCAGCGGAGGGTCGTTTCCAAGGCCTGGTTGGCCCGTTCCGCCTGCCCGTTGGTCTGGGGGTGGTATCCCGACGAGAGGCTAACTGTGGCCCCTATTCCCCGACAGAAAGCCCGCCATACCTTAGAGGTGAACTGGGGTCCCCGGTCCGAGACGACATCCTGGGGGATGCCATGCAACCGGACCACATGGGTGGTGAGGAGGTCTGCCGTTTCAGCCGCGGACGGGAGTCCCGGGAGAGCGATGAAGTGGACCGCCTTGGAGAACCGGTCGACCACGGTCAGGATGGTGTTGTTGCCTTGGGATGTCGGAAGGCCAGTCACAAAGTCCAGGGCGATATGTGACCATGGTCGACCGGGGATGGGCAAGGGGCGGAGGAGGCCGGCTGGAGGGCGGTGGGAGGCCTTGCTACGGAAGCAGATGTCACAAGCGGCCACGTATTCCCGGGTGTCGGCTTCCAAGGTGGGCCACCAGAACCGCCGTCGGATGAACTCCGCCGTCCGATGGGCCCCAGGGTGACAGGCCAACCGACTGGCATGGCCCCACTCCAGGACCTTGCTCCGGACGGCGGACGGGACGAAGAGGCGATGCCGGGGCCCACCGCCTGGGTCGGGCTGGGCGCGCTGGGCAGCCCGGACCACCGATTCGACTCCCCAAGTGACCACACCCACCACTCGGGCCGGGGGGAGGATGGCATCAGGGCGTTCTGTGGTGCTGGGGGCACTCTCGGGGAAGAGTCGGGAAAGGGCATCGGCCTTGATGTTCTTGGAGCCCGGGCGGTAGGTGAGGGTAAAGTCAAACCGGCTGAAGAAAAGGGCCCAGCGCGCTTGCCTAGGGCTGAGCCTCTTAGCCGTTCGTATGTACAGGAGGTTTTTGTGGTCGGTCCAGACCACAAAGGGTAGCTTGGCCCCCTCCAGCCAGTGCCTCCATGCTTCCAAGGCGGCATGAACGGCAAGGAGCTCCCTGTTCCCCACATCATAGTTCCTTTCCGCAGGCGAAAAGCGTCGGGAGAAGAATGCCACTGGGTGGAGACACTGGTCCTCTTCCGACCGCTGGGACAGGACGGCTCCGATACCCAAATCCGAGGCGTCCACCTCAACAATGAAGTGTCGAGAGGGGGTCGGGGAGGATGAGTACCGGAGCTGTCGCGAACAGGCCCTTAAGGGCTGAGAATGCCCTCTCCGCCTCCGGGGTCCAGAGGAAGGGGCTGAGGGTAGAGGTGAGCGCGGAGAGGGGCGCAGCAACTCGGCTGAATCCTCGGATAAACCTGCGGTAGAAGTTGGCAAACCCGAGGAAACGCCTGAGTTGAGTCCGGTCGACTGGGCGTGCCCACTCCACCACCGCGCTCACCTTCTTGGGATCGGCCCGCACCTGCCCGCTCTCCACGATGTGGCCCAGGAACTCCACGGAGGCGGAGTGGAAGACGCACTTCTCCGCCTTGATGAAGAGCCTATTCTCCAGTAGTCGGTTGAGGACCAGGCGGACGTGTTGAATGTGTTCCTGCTCCGTCCTGGAGAAGACCAGGATATCGTCCAGGTAAACGACGACCATGATGTTAAGCATGTCCCGGAGTACATCGTTTACCAGAGCCTGGAAGACAGCTGGGGCATTGGTTAAGCCAAAGGGCATCACCCGGTACTCAAAATGCCCCAGGTGGGTATTGAATGCAGTCTTCCATTCATCCCCCTCACGGACACGCACCAAGTGATAAGCATTGCGTAGATCAAGTTTGGTGAACACCGTGGCGTGGGAGAGTGGCTCAAACATGGAACTAAGGAGTGGCAGTGGATACTTATTTTTTATGGTGATGTCATTAAGCTGGCGGTAATCAATACAAGGCCTCAGGCTGCCGTCCTTCTTCGAGACGAAAAAGAAGCCCCCGGCAACCGGGGAGGACGACGGCCTTATGACTCCTGAGGCCAAAGACTCAGTGATATAATTGCGCATAGCCTCCTTCTCCGGGACGGAGAGGTTGTACAACCGGCCGACGGGATAGGTTGCCCCGGGAAGGAGGTCTATGGCGCAATCATAAGGGCGGTGAGGAGGGAGTGAGAGTGCACTGTCCTTACTGAAAACGGGTGCCAAATCGTGGTACGCGGGTGGAACACCAGTGAGGTCAGGGGGTGAGGGTTCGCGTTTGATCTCACTGGACAGAGAGTGGGCGGAGCGTAAGCAGTTGGCATGACAGGCCACGCTCCAGCCCAAAATCCGTCCAGAGGACCATGAAATGTGCGGGTCGTGTCTGTCTAACCAAGGTCTGCCCAGGACCAACGGAGCCGTGGGTGCGTTAAGTACCATAAACCGTGCCGTCTCTATGTGATTGCCAGACAGGGTTAACGTGAGTGGTGCGGTGCAATGGGTGATCTTACCCAGAGAGCGACCATCTAGTGCCTGCGCCGAGAGGGTGGTATCAAGGGGGACGAGCGGGATGCCTGCCTGCTGGGCCAGGGTTCGGTCGATTAGGCACTCGTCGGCGCCCGAGTCCAGGAGAATCCCTGCAGAGAGCGACTCTTTTCCCCATGAAAGAGTGGCTGGGAACAGTTGGTTAGGCTCCCTCCGGGATTGGGGCAGGGTGGTAAGGCTCACTAGAATGCCCCCATCTAGTGGGCCGGGGCTTTTGGCCGAGAGGGGCAGGCGCGGATGACGTGGCCCGCCTTACCGCAGTAGAGGCAGAGCCGGTCACGCATCCGCTGTTCTCTTTCCTCCGGGGACAGGCGTGATCGGCCCAGCTGCATGGCCTCCTCTTCGGCCCCAGGAGGAGACAGGTGGCGGGCCCCAGAGGCCGTAGAAGGGGGCGAGGGGTCCCGGAAGGGATGGGCAGGATCCCTGGGGGGCACCCGGTTTGCGAGTGGTTTGTGGGGTGGCCCCAGCCGGTTGGCGCGCTCCAGACGCCGCTCCCGCAGCCTCTCGTCTACCTGAAGGGCAAGGGTGGCCAGCTCAGCGAAGGTGGCGGGACGGTCTCGGATGATCATGTCTTTAATGGTCTCGCTGAGGCCCCGCCTGTAAGCACTCCGGAGCGCCACGTCATCCCACCCGCTGTCGGCGGCAAGCATGCGGACCTCCAGTGTGTAGTCCGCCACTGACCGCGACCCCTGTTGGATGGTGTGTAGCCGCCCGGCCGCGTCTGCCCCCTCTGCGGGGTGGTCGAACGCCAGCTTGAATTCCGTGACAAAACACTGGTAGTCAGCAGAGAGCCCGTTGTTGTGGTTCCTCATCGCCATGGCCCAAGCTAAGGCCCGCCCCGAGAGCAGTGACATTACTAACGCCACCTTGGCGGCGTCTGACCGGTATCTTGAGGGCTGGTGGCAAAAAAGTAGTTCGCACTGCCCCAGGAAGCCTCGACACAGATCAAACTCCCCGGAGAATGGCCTGGGGCAGGGGAGGTTGGGCTCAAACCGGGGCTCAGAGGGTGTTTGCTCGGGGGGTAGCTCTGGGGAGCCGGGTCGTTTAGGCCGGGCAGGGAAGAGCGTGGCTCTGGGGGAGGACCGGACTCGGGGGGTGGCAGATGAGTGAGCCTGGCCACCATCTCCGCCAGGCTGGAGACCTGATGAGTCAGGGAGGTGAGCACGCCCGCCGTGGCATGGGAGGCCGTCCGCAGTTCCCCCATCTCCGATGTGACTCGGGCAAAAGCGGTGTCGAGCTCCGAGGTTAGCTTGTTAAGCTGAACGGTGTGGCTACGGACTACGGTCTCCAGGACCGAGGGACCTGGGGGTGGGGATACTGCGGGCTTAGCTGCATCCGCCTGCCCACTGGGTCTGCTTTGGTCCATAATGGCTTGGTTATTCTGTTATGCCCCCGGGAAGGGGGGGGCACCCCTGAACAGAGAACCGGACCAGGGCAGCAGACCCAGAGAAGCAGACGGACACCAGAGTAACTAATAATAGCCCGAAGGCGGTTTTAATAAATGATAAACAAAAGGAACAAAAAAAAGGGGGATAACTAAGGTACTGCGGTGACCACACCGGGAGAAAAAGTAAACACAAAAACACAGACGGACTGCCACTTTAAGGTGGGGGGTATGTATGTGTGCGTGCGTGTGCGTGTGAATGGGATGTGAAATTAAGTGTATGGATGCGTGAGGGCAAATGGCTATGTGGAGGGATGTTGTCTGTGTGCGTGCGTCAGGCTACCGCGGGGACTGGCGAGCCGGAGAGATCCCCGTGGAGGAGCGTCAGGGGGAGAGGTCTGGTCCGAGGGGCACGAGGCGAGCGAGAAAAAAAGCCGGTGGAGAGGGGAAGTCCGGGAGCTGCGTTGGTGGCGCGGGCGCCGGCGCGGAGGCGGTAGGCAGGGCGAATCGCGGAGCGGGAGGGAGGCGCGGAGTGGAGCCGGGAGAGCCGAGTCACAGAGGGCGGCGCGGGACGAAGACGGGGTCTTGTAGGGGAAAACGGAGAGAGGGACACGAGGAGTTAACGAGAACAAGGAAAACAACAAAGGGGCGTACAATCAGCTGGGAGCTTAGCAAAGAATTACCAAGATCTCAGTATAACCAAGCACTGAGCGGCGGGGCTGCTGGCTTCTTGTAGCCGCCCGAGATGATTGCGGCAGGTGAGCCTGATTGGTAACAGGCTGCACCTGCCGCGGTCTTGGGCTCGTTCCCGGGAGTGACCCAGCGCTCGTTCGCCCCAGCCCTGGGTGAGGCGGGGCCTGGGCTGGGACCACAACACAATCATTGGAATGGGGAAACTTCAGAAAGGTGGTCGCGTTCCCGTACGGTAGAACTGCAGCGATACGCTACCCCTGGATGTTCAACAACAAATGATCTCTCTCTCTCTCTCTCTCTCTCTCCCTCTCTCTCTCTCTCTCTCTCGGGGCTCTGGCCACAAACAGACACATAGCACGTATCGATCCAGGAGTGGCAAGTAGCTGTCAGTTCTGTGGGGAGGAGGAGCCACTGGAACACCTGTGGCTGAGATGTTCCAGGTTGGGGAGGCGGTGGTTGGTGGGGCTAAGGGGAGGAATTTGAGGAGTGCAGCTTTGTTCTGGGGCCAAGCTACAGTGGGGCAAGACGCGAGAGGGTCAGTTTGGTGAATTTCCTAGTTGCGGAGGCAAAGATGGCAATCTGGCTGATGAGGAGGAATGGGATTAGAGGGGCGGGGTCTGTGGATCCAGAACTGATGGTCAGGGGGCTAGTGGCAGCTCGATTGAGGGTGGAGTACGCTTTTTTTTTTTAAATGACCTTCAATGTGGAGGAGTTTGTGGGGGGTGGGGGGGTGTTATGTACGGTAGCTAATAACATGCTATTGCTGGCGTTTTAATGGTGTGTTATACAGTATGTGTTGTGGAAGAGGTGCACTTGGTTGTGTGATGTTTTGTGTATTGTATGATATTTTATATATGGTTGTGTTGTGAAATGGCCTGATCCTTGTTTTTAACTTCATTTTAGTGCACCAATAAAGGGATTACTAAAAGTCAAAGGTCTCTCTCTCTCTCTCTCTCTCTCTCTCTCTCTCTCTCTCTCTCTCCTCTCTCCTAGCCCACTGAGGTAAATCTCATAAACACATGTTATTTAGCTACAGTTGGAAGACGATTCTTGTGAGCTCGTGAGCTAACGTCATGGCTCGTGCACTAGTTGGCTATGTAGAATGTAGCCTAGACGCCTATAATAATTATCTACTGTCTTACAACACAAACACCACAAGCATGGAAAAACAAGCCTGTTTTGGGTGTCCAGCTCATTCCCCCACATGAAATTGTCTAGAATAAACATATTTAGACATACTACAACAAACATGGCTAATGTGGCCTAATCTGAGTTTACATAGTGACTATAAAAGTGAATTTAGGAGTCTTACACACTGCTGTGTAGGAGAGACAAAAGACTAGTTTGAATGTATGGATAGATGGGATGAAGGTTCCAAACGAAGTCACGTCGTGTGTTATCTGGGTGGCCAATGGGCCAAACAGAAGAAGGGTCTAATTTCCCTCTATCCAGTAGAGGGCGTGGAAGATCCACCTCTGACGGGCTGAGTAGAGCATGTTGGGAGTGTGGCTGTAACTAGGTTGTTAACGCAATCCATAGTCCAATCTAGCATCAACCCTTTTGTTTACCTGATACTGGGCGCGTCCGCCTGCGTCACACGAATGTCCCGTGCATTTTTTTTTTACGTTCAGTGTAGTGTTTGAAAACCGTTTAATTCGTTCCCTATGTAGTTCACTATGGGGAACACTACATAGGAAATAGGGAGTGAGTGAACGATTTCGAACACAGCTGATGTGTCGATTGGAGTTTGGAACGCACAGAAAATAATGTTCCACTTTTTTCACAGCAATAGGCTATAGAAACTGGAATTACATCTTAAATATTTGCCACAATGTTTTAGGCTACAACTCACATTGTTTGCCACAATATTTAGGCTACAGGTCCCATTTGCTTAAATTGTGGTAATCAGCATCATGGCTAAGATTTCTGACCGTTTCTAACCACAGTAACGGAGTGAATTAAGAGCTTATGGCCCCTGTGCGGCAGGACAGGTCGGTTTTTACCAGACTTACTGCAAAATACCGGCATTTCCTCACTCACTGGGTGCATACAAACCCCCTTGGTTGGTACAGGCAAATAATTCCAGCTAAGGGAAGAACTGTAACTGAATTTGTGGCCCAAGAAGCCAGATAGGCCCCCTTAAGACATGTATAGCTGTTGTATTCAGTTGCACAGTTTTATCTATCAACAAGATAAAATAACCCCACACCCAGAGATTTTTTGGCATGAGCAGTCATCCTTAGGAGGCTCAGGTAATTTGATGTGTGTAGCAGGCAGCAGTGCAAAAAGCAAGTACATAATGCTAGGGCAAAAAAGGATAAGCTAAGAAAAAACAATAAAAGAAAAGTAGTACTGTCAGTGATAGACAGCGAGTCTGCAGAGTGTAATGTTTATGTGAGTACTGTATGTATGTGTGTATAGTGTGTGCAGCATGATATGTGAGTGCAGTGTGTCCTATACAGTACATTCGGTGGTCATGTGCAAGTGTGGTGGGGACCGTGGTGGGGGGGGGGGGCAGTCAGAGGGGGACACAAACTTTGTTGATGAGACTGAAGGCCGTGGAGAAGAAGCTGCCTCCGTGGCATGCAGGCATGGTCCACCCACAAAGAGATTATGGCCGGGTGGGAGGGGTCGGCCACAATCTTCCTGGCCTGCTTCAGGGTCCTGGAGTTGAGACCAGGTAGGAGGGCACATTGCAGCCGATCACCTTCTCGGCAGATCGGATGACACACTGCAGTTTGGCTCTGTCCTTGGCTGTAGCGGTGGCGTACATGATGGTGATGGAGGAGGTTAGAATGGACTCAATGATGGAGGTGTAGAAGAGGTGTTTAGTTCCCATTTTATTTCCCGGGAGATAGTGGTGCCCAGGAAATGGAAGGAGTCAACAGTCATCACGAATGTCATTCAGTGTTATTGGGGGGGGGCTGGTTTCTTTCTAAAGTCTCCAATCATCTCTACCCTCTTGAGAGCATTGTGATGTAATTTATTGAATTACAGCAGCTGGTCGATCTTCCACCTGTAGGCAGACTCATCTCCCTCAGAGATGAGGGTGGTGTGTTCAGAACATTTCTGGAGCTTGGCTGGAGGTGCAGCTGTTCCTTTACCGGGAGAATAGGGGGGAAAGGACACAGTCCTGGAGGGAGTCATTGTTGATGGACCTGGAGCCAGAAATGTTTTTTCCCAGCTTCACGTGCTGTTTCCTGTTAGACAGGAAGTCAGGGGTGGCTGTGGCTCAGGAGGTAGAGAGGGTCATCCAATGATCATAGGGTTGGTGGTTCGAATCCCAGCTCCCCCTGTTCCTGTTGTGTCGAAGTGTCCTTGGGCAAGACACTGAACCCCAAATTGTTCCCAATGAGCAGGCTAGCACCTTGCATGGCATCTGCCGCCATTGGTGTGTGAATGGGTGAATCAGAGGCCATTGTAAAGCGCTTTGGATAAAAGCACTATATAAGTGCAGTCCATTTACCAAGTTGGTGATCCACCAGCAGGTAGAGTCAGGCAAGTGCAGCTTAGAGAACACATACAGTACTCCAGTGTGGGTATGAGGATGGTATTGAAAGCAGAGCAGTGCCTGCGTGTTCCAGAATGTAGTGAAGGGCCATGTTTATTGCATTGTCCACAGACCAGTTTGCACTGTAGGCAAACTGAAAGGGGTCCAGGAGTGGGTCCGTGATGGATTTGAGGTGCAGCAGAACAAGGCACTCAACGACCTTCATTACTACAGAGGTCAGGCGACGGGCCTGTCATTTAGACATGTGATCTTTGTTTTCTTGGGGACGGGGATGATGGTGGAGGTCTTGAAGCAGGCTGGTGTTCAGCAGTGTTCTTTTTACCACCAGGATGCGCATGCAAGAGAACTGTTTGTAAACAATGGAAGAGGTCTTATTTGGTCCTTTAGAGTCTATATCACTGCTGAAGAGCCTATGATCAAGGAACAATCTACTGTATTAAGTTTAAAGCCATGCCCTATCAAAGGAAATCAGTCACCAATTGCCCTGCTCAGTGGTTTTCCAACTTTCATTTATGCCCTTTGTTCACAGGGGAAAGACACTGGCATTCAGAAGATACAAAAGAAACAATATCTTATACACTCTCAAAATAAATGTGTTGCCTTATAGAAGCATTTGTAACATAGAAGAACCCTTTTCAGATCTGTATGGTTCCATATAGGTTCCTTTCAGGTTAGAATAAACAATTTAGGGTTGCAAACAGCAACTTGCGGATCTGAAAAGGGTTCTGGAACCTTTTTTTGAAATGGTTCTTTTATTGTTGGTTCTATAATGCACCCTTTTTAAACTATATATATACACACACCCCTATTTATATGCCTGCAGGATAATATGTCATCACAGTGTATTTATTTGAGTGCAATAGAAATATCCAAACATTCCCAATCATTCCTCCCAGTCTCTGTCTGTGTGTGCTTTCCACAGGAAAGGTCAAAAGAACCAAAAAGGTACCAACTGTTATAAATTCTCCAAATTAACCCAATATCATGTAAAACAGCCATGAGGTGATTATTTTATTTTGTTTGACTCATTTAGTCAAATCACTGTCACATCCAATCCCACTGTCACTGACACATGCCTCCCTATCACATACACACACACACACTGTATGTAAAAAAAGACCCCCACACACCTCACCTGCAAATATCGTCTTCGCCAGGGACAGACAGCATTAGTGATCTGTTCCCTCTGAATGTTTTTCATATTCTGTACTTTATGGGGGAAACCCTTGCGAACACAGGGAGAACATGCAAACTCCACACAGAGAGCCCCGGAGACCTTCCTGATGTGACGGTACTAGATAAATGGTAAATGGACTTGCTTTTATCCAAAGCGCTTTACAATGAAGGCCTCTCATTCACCCATTCACACACCAATGGCGGCAGCTGCCACACAAGGCGCTAGCGCTATCTCATTGGGAGCAATTTGGGGTCTTGTCCAAGGACACTTCGACAGGTAGTCAGGAGGAGCCGGGATTTGAACCACCAACCCTACGGTCACTGGATGACCCGTTCTACCTCCTGAGCTATACAGCCGACCCATATTAGGTATGTCGCATGTGAGTGATTTTGGGGTTCAGTGTCTTGCTCAAGGACACTTCAGCACACTCCGGAAACTGGGATCGAGCCGGGGACCTTGCAATCCCCAGCTGGCTGCTCTACCTCCCGAGCTATGTGCCGAACCTATTGTTGTATTGATATTGTTTTGTTGATCAGTTACATTAAGATTCCTGTTGTACCATCTTAAGTTTTTATTATTTTTAATATCATATTTATTTTAATTTATTCATTTATTGTATTATTTAATTGTATTACACAATTGCACTAGCTTGTGCTGTGTGCTTTGGCACACAGCATACTGTATTCTGTATGGTCATACCAATAAAGCCTCACTGAATTGAATTGAGAGAGAGAAAGACAAAGAGAGGGAGAGAGAGAAAGAAACATTAGATAAACATGCATACATATTCAAACATATTAACTTACATCACATTACGTCTTAGCAGCACAAAGGAAAATACAACATAGAAAACCAAAGGAATCAGAAATCAGAAACAAGATGTCCGATGTGACGTCTATCCTCAGAGAACACCGGAGAAACGACCGTGGCTAGACTGCTGAACCTGTTAACCTGGTTCTGAACATGAGGAGGAGGAAAAGGGATGAGATCAGTGACTGTAAATCTGCCCTCTATAATGCCAAATGTTACTCTGGAAATACATGCTTCAAAGCATCATCTGTGTATACTATCCTATGTAGTGGGTGTGTACTACCTGGTTAAATTTAGTGTCATCTAAATCAAAAAATGGTTGGTCAGTAAAAACAGTTAAGTCAATGTACAGTATGTAAATAATGCATGCATAACTGCATACATTATAATTTACACATTTTGTAGTATATACATGAAATTATTTGATAAATTACATCAATTATTTTTTTAAATAGTCATATCTTGAATCGAAGACTAAACTTTAAAATTACTCTCAAATCACAATCAATACAGACCATACATTTATTACAAGAGTTTTGTCTAAACTTTCATTCGTTCTGGATCTAGACTCTTAACAGAACACCTGTGTCTTTTCAAAATGTTTGAATAACTAAAGTTCTTCCCACACTGGTTACAGTGGTATGGCTTCTCTCCTGTATGAACACGCTGGTGTCTCTTCAAGTGTCCTGACTCAGTGAACCTCTTCCCACACTGGTCACAGTGGTACGGCTTCTCTCCTGTATGAACACGCTGGTGTAACCTGAGACCGTCCTCTCTAGTGAAATTATTCCCACACTGGTCGCAGTGGTACAGCTTCTCTCATGTATGAACACGCTGGTGTGTTTTTAAGTAACTTGACGTAGTGAAGTTCTTCATACACTGGTCACAGTGGTACGGCTTCTCTCCTGTATGAACATGCTGGTGTTTCTTGAGATTACCCTCTTGACTGAAGGTCTTTCCACACTGTTCACAGTGGTACAGCTTCTCTCCTGTATGAACACGCTGGTGTGTCTTTGGCTTAGTTCACACGGCAGGTCTTAATGCTCAATTCCGATTTTTTACACAGATCCGATTTTTTGGTTCAGCTGTTCACATAACATTTTAAATGTAACCTATATCTGACCTATATTTGACTGCCGTGTGAACAGCCCACGGCCCTGAACAGACCCGCATGCGCAGAAGAACAATAACAAAGACGTCACGAAGTCACGCGCAGCGCACTGTTTACGGAAGTAAAGTTAACCATGGATAACGTTCTATTAATACATCCATGATAACGTTACAACCACAACTGAAGTTAGCCTTTACTATGGGTTGATTTTTAAGTAGGCTATTTGTGCAGTGGAAGCCGGCGACGGTATGAGCAAATGGTAACGAGAAGAAGGATGAGGATCGTCTTGTGACGTGCAGTATACCGCACAAGCACACCACAGTGGAATGCTTCACATATTTGCAAGTCAACGCTCTAGAGACGTAAAAGTAGCATTAAACGCGACATGACTGTTCAGACGGCAGGCGCGTTGCAAAACATCAGACCCAGGTTGGATTAAAAAAAAATCAGATTTCATGTGACTTGCGCTGTTCAGACGGTCATGAAAAAATCTGACCTGAGTCGCATGTAGGCAAAAAGATCGGATTTGGGTCACATTTCACTGCCGTGTGAACAAAGCCTGTCATAGAAATTGTAATTTCACTACCTCCCTCAACCTTTCACATAGATGTGCTAACCTCATTTATAACAGGATGACCTCTCCAGGAGGTCGACACACCTAGACGTTGTCTGCCCTGAATAACCATTCTTTGTTCCATTGTCCCAGCAAGATTTACCGCCCTTTCTCATACAACGTGTCTCAACTCTTGACTATTGTTGATGATGTCTGCCATTTATTATGACGTGTACAGATGCGTTAGCCAATCACATCCCTGGAAGCGTCATACCTGTGTATTGCTTGAATATAAGGCCGCGCAAGACCAGACTGTGGCACTTCTGTTGGATACCACTCACGTGCGTTATCCTGAAGTCCTTGCGCTCGTATGTTTTCTCAATAAATCAGACTTAACCTCTTTGAGCGAACCTTGGCAAATCTTTTACTTTCGATCAGATTAAATTCCATTACAAGCCTCAGTCACTTGACGTAGTGAAACTCTCCCCACACTGTTTACAGTGGTACGGCTTCTCTCCTGTATGAACCCGCTGGTGTGTCTTTAAGGTTCTTGAGTGAGTGAAGTTCTTTCCACACTGGTCACAATGGTACGGCTTCTCTCCTGTATGAACCCGCCGGTGTGTCTTTAAGGTTCCTGAGTGAGTGAAGTTCTTTCCACACTGGTCACAATGGTACGGCTTCTCTCCTGTATGAACGCGCTGGTGTGTCTTTAAGTCACTTGACGAAGTGAAGTTCTTCCCACACTGGTCACATTGGTACAGCTTCTCTCTTGTATGAATACGCTGGTGTATCCTGAGATGATTCTTTCTAGTGAAGCTCTTCTCACACTCGTCACAGTGGTGAGACTTCTCTCCTGTTTGAGCACACTGGTGTGTTCTGAGAAGAGTCTCTCCAGTAAAACCCTTCCCACAGGCGGGATGTCTCCAGGCGGTAGTCGGGGTGATGGGGGTGTTGGAGGTGGTGATAGAGAGTGACCGAGAGCAGGAGGAGGAGAGAGTCTCTCTCTACTAGCTAGTGGTGGGAAACACAAGCTCCAAATTTACAATTTAAACTGAGAGAAGAGAGACCGAGCAGATAGAAGCATGGTTAAAAGATCATCAGGCATGTAAACATAACAATTAGCCCCTGTCACATTTCCTGTGATATAACCGTCTGCCTGTTTGCTTGCTTGCCCGTGTGTTGTCTGAATGTCTGTCTGCTTGCCTGTCTACCCGCATGTTGCTTGAATGTCTGTCTGCTTACTTGCATGCCTGCATGTTTGTCTTACATTGTCCTTGCATTTTGTCTTGTATTGTCCCTGCACTTTGTATTTTAATGTGCGTGATGCGCCTTTTAACTGTGTTGTTTATACAAATAGTGTATCTATTATTTTGTCTTTATAGTGTTTTTATTTATTATGTTTTTATCCGGCACTTAACACTTTGCCCAGGGACTGCAGTTGGAAACTAGCTACCCAGCTAAAACTGGCACATTTACAGTAATGTTGATTGGTGTGCATTGTCCCTGTAAAAAAGAAACTAAAAAAAGATAAACAGAGAGGAGACAGGGACTGAGGAGAGAACTAAACAGAGAGGAGAGAGACTATGGAGAGATAAACAGACAGGAGAGAGAGACTGAGCAGATACAGTAGATGAACAGAAGGAAAAGTGAGACTTTGGATGGATCAATCAGAGGACAACATGCATGCACTGCATGACGCACTCTGAGGTAAGTTCAAGAATACAACTGTTGACCACTGCACGGATATTAACACACTCAGTGGATAGGTAATAGAGATAAAGCAAAGCAACAGAAGAGAATGTAGCCAAGGTGAATATCAAAACCTATCCTAACCAGAAACCCTGGATTAACAGGAGGCAGGGGAGAGCGTAGGTGAAGAGAGAGCACTCATTCTCTCCAAACACGAAGTCACAAGGGCATTTAAACAAGTGAACACCAGGAAGGCTGCAGGACCAGGCAGTATCACCGGGCTGGTCCTCAAGGTGTGCGCCGACAAACTGGCTCTTGTGTTCACAGTGATATTCAACCTGTCCCTGGCCCCGTCCATTGTCCCCACATGCTTTAAAAAGTCTTCTATCATCCCCGTAGCCAAGAAGCTAAGACCAGCTTGCCTCAATGACTGTCAGCCGGTAGCCTTCACCTCTGTGGTGATGAAGTGCTTCAAGAGGCTGGTCAAGGACCATATCTGCTCCTCATTGACCAGCAGCACACTGGACCCCCTACAGTTCGCATACAGAACCAACAGATCCACAGTGGATGCTTTTGTCCACATCCTCCACACTACCCTTTCCCACCTAGACAAGAGCAAGGAGAACGTGTAGGGTTATATGAGACTGCTGTTCATTGACTATAGTTCAGCTTTTAACACTATAACTCCACCCAGACTTGACACCAAGCTCAGGGTTTTGGGGCTAAGCAGCAACCTCTGTAAATGGATCCTGGACTTCCTGTCAGATATACCCTATGTGGTAAAGGTAGGCAACCACACCACATCTTCCTTCACCTTCAACACGAGAGCCCCACAAGGCTGTGTTCTGTCCCCGCTTCTGTACTTCCTGTACACACACGACTGTACCGCCACCTTTGACTCCAATCCCCTCATTAAGTTTGCCGATGACACAGCAGGGATAGGTCTGATCTCCAGTAATGATGAGAGGGCCTACCTGGAGGACGGGAGGGGACACCCAGTGGTGTCAGGATATCAACCACCATCTGAATGTCAGCAAAACAAAGGAGATGCAGGTGAACTTTGGGAGGAAGCAGGAAAGGAAATACTTCCCCTTAATACAAGACCAAGGCCAACAGGATCCTGAAGGACTCCAGCCACCCAAGCAACAGACTGTTCTCTCTGCCTCGATCAGGTAAAAGGTACACACATGGGTACACATAGGTACCTGTAGCTCAGGAGGTATAGCGGGTCGTCCAATGATCATAGGGTCGAAGGTTCGAATCCTGGTTCCTCCTGATGACATGTCGAAGTGTCCTTGGGCAAGACACTGAACCCACATTTCTCCCATTGAGCAGGCTAGCGTCATGCATGGCAGCCATACATGCAAATGCAAATGACAATATATCTCACCGCCAGGATTTTTTATATCCATATATATAGTATGTACATAATCCATCCATACCGGTATCTTATCTTTATACTGTATAGATTGGTACTTCTGTGATTTGTAAATTGTGCATTATAGTTATCAGTACAACTCAGAGCCGGCAGCAACATTTCACAGTGACTATACACTGTACGTTAAATGTGACAAAATAAAAAAACTGAATCTGAGATAAAGAGATAGGAGAGAGATAAACAGAGAGACACGATGTGTGTGTCTGTGTGTACAGGCTCATGCAGTTCTGAGCGTCGGTTCGTCCTATTAGGGTAGCGGCTGTTGATTTTCAGCCGCTCCGCCCTCAAACTTGGTTCAATAACTTTTCTGCAATGCGGGAGTGGTTTATATCCATCCCATAGGTGAAACATTGAAACGAATGTTTGTAAGAGAACTTTAGGTTACTTGCGTAACCCCGGTTCTCTGATAACATGAGTGAGATGTTTCACCGTCTTACCCAAATTGCAAATACACGGGTTCAGAAAGGTTAATCGAGAATGACGTTTGGCATGGTGACGCAGGTATATACGTAACCTGGGAGGGCGAGGCCTCCTGTCACGCTTTGCCAGTCTGTCCAATTAGGACAAACGTTGTATAAAATCTTCCATCGTAGGTTCCGCGCAAGCACATCCCATAGGTGAAACATCTGACTCATGTTATCAGAGAACCGGGGTTACGCAAGTAACCTAAAGATTCTACTGCACGTCTTCCAACATTAGTGGCACCAGAATGTTCATACGGTCAATATGAAAACATGAATACATAATAACCTCTCTGGCCTTGTAGATTAATGACTTTTGTAAAGCAAAATTCAAAATGGCGTTCTACTTGGCATTTACACAGGATAAAACCCATATGAGTGTCATGTATAGCAAAACATTCCGCTTACACAAAAGTAATCTAAAGACACATGTACAGTAGTGATGGTGCGGTGTCAAATCACCCATTTTCTGTACAGTATGTAGAAAACGATTTGGACGTGAAGATACTTTGCTGGTGAAATTGTTAACTTGTGCCAACATTGTGCCAAATGAGACATGGTCTCAATGGGCTCCTCCTGGTAAAATAAAGATTTAAATAACACTGACTTTGTGTCACTAGGGGTGTATGATGACTGGGCTGGTCTGACAGGAGAGGACCAGCCCAGCAGGTGCTCAGAGTGATGATATCTATGCCACGTTCAGAGGTTTGATCACTCTGTTTGCCTCTCTCTCTCTCTCTCTCTCTATCTATATATCTCTTTCTCTCTCTCTCTCTCTCTCTCTCTCTCTCTCTCTCAATTAATTTGTGTGTGTCTGAGACCTAAGTGTTGTGAATGAGAAGGAGCTTTCTCGGGTGAGAGAGCACAATAGATGCTGCATCTTTATCGGCGAACAACAAAGAGGAACTAATGTTTCCTGTGGATCCATCCATTATAGATCACAGGTGTCATGCTCTGGGCGTCCAGGTCTCCAACACTGATCACCAAGGTAGTCCCTCATAGGACACACACACACACACTGCCTGTGGGCAACTTACTCTGTGCAGCTTCAGGGTGAAAATATGTAGCAATATACAAAGGGATGTATGGATGATGAATGTGAGTGTGTGTGAAAGGGAGTGGTTGCATTATTGAGAGGCAGAGCTGAAAGAGTTTCTAGAGTCTCCACTGGTAGGCGCCAGTGAGCTACAAGCCACTACCTTGTTACACTGGTAGTTTTCTGCAGTGCCATACAATCTGTTATTGTGGCTATTATGGCGGTAAAATCACTTCAAAGTTGCTGTGATCATTGTTGAGATACTCTCAGAGGTGTGTGTGTGTGTGTGTGTGTGTGTGTGTGTGTGTGTGTGTGTGTGTGTGTGTGTGTGCGTGTGCGTGCGTGCGTGCGTGCGTGCGTGTGAGTGTGTGTGTGTGTGTGTGAGTGAGAGAGAGAGAGAGAGAGGGAAAGAGGGAAAGAGGTCCCTCCTAAATTTATATAGGGGAATTGGGTTAACTCTTTCAATGAAGGTCATATCTACCACAAGCACCACAAGCACATTCATAACACATTACAATGCACTTATAAGGCTTTGTAAAACTCTTTATAAATGCATATAAATATAATCATGCATGACACCTTGTAACAAGGTTTATAAATTATTATGACTGGTGGACATAATGTATTATAAGTTCAGAATCCTGGGTTACACAGCACATTATAACTACCAAACTTTCGCCAGTTATAAAGACAGATTTTATACTGTCCATGGTACCCGTAGCATGTATCTCACAGTACAGTACAACATGTACGGTAGCAGTATACATGATGTTTTCAACATCAAGTCAGATTATAGACTATTCTAGCTCCTGACATGTTCCTGTATTTAAAAAAAAGAAAAAAGTTTTACTTTAGAGTAGTAGATGCTTTCGACTGGTTTGGGCAGGTTGACCATGAAAGCTGTTTATAAATTACAGCATATTCTGTATGATTATTCTAGACCAGGCAGTGTTTCTGTCAGGGCCTCCCTACTGTTAGCACATATCTCAGATTCCTACTCTGTCTCCCTCACACCTGTTTAAGCCCCTCTTCAGGGGCTGGTCTCCGCCTCCTCCAGATTCTACCTCCGAACAACTCGCAAGGCCTCTGCCACGACTACACCTCAATCCTCACGGCCGTCCAGGGGGGTGCAGTGGTGACTAAAGAAGTGGGTGTACTCTAGAAATGTTACCGTTTTTAACATTAGTGGTGGTTGAAGAAGTGGGTATAGTGTGAGCCCATGGATAAAGAATTGAGAATACTCTGAATACCTCCATATACCCTCTGCTACACCACCATAATCCTACATTCAGATTGAGGTCAGAATCTTGTACTTGTATTGTACGTACTTGTGTGCATGAAGACAAACAAAAGTTAATTAGTAGGTATACAAAATACAGTGAATGTCTAGACCAATAAGCCCTGTTTGAACAGCCCCTGCCCCAGCCCAGCTTGCCCTGCTTAATAAAGAGAAGTAGGCCAAGTCATTATCATGTTCACTGCAGCATCCCACAGAGAGCACAGTACCCTGCAGAGAACATAATGACAAGGTGGGCAACCATGTTCCTGTACTTGGGAGATCAGAGAGGTACAATATGTTGCTGTGATATTTGTTTCCCCTGGGGGTGATAATAAAGTTGTACCATGCAAGCTCTTCTAGCTGTTTGGCTGAGGCTGGCTGTGGTAGGCCTATGCTTGCTGAGACACAAGAGCTGATCTATTCAGTCATTTGGGCTGGCAGGTTGACACCATATGTAGGTGCAGTATGTTCTCAATATCCAATAGGTAGCCTATATGCTGTACAAAAAAATTGATATTTTGGGCCAGAATTCATGGACATGGAAGCAAGCAAGAGTGTATATATTTCACCGTGAGAATAATTTTCTATCATGTAGGTATGCTTGTGATGAAAAGGCAAGTCAACCCTTTCAGATTCCCGTTACATTAACTCAAAACAGAAGTCAACAGCTCGAACCCTCCACCCCCCTTTAAAAACTCGTGGTAAGCGCCGAGTTAAAAGACACCTCCAGCTGTTTTGTGAGAAGGGGTTAATTTTGCTGTCCTTGCAGGTTTCGTCAAGACGTGGGTTGTTATAATACCCCCACAACCGACAACCACTTCACTGTCCTCTGAGGCCATAGAATACAACATCACATGGTCATTCATCACAGTACTATTGCCACAACTCTCACAGTTTATTGTATACATTATCGAATATGCATTAGGTATACTTGTGACCATATCAATGTCAGCAGTTTAGTGCTTCAGGCAGGTTTTATTAAAGGAAAATCATAACGTTGAGTATGTTGCCTCATGCACAGCGGAACGTTAGTTTGACAAGAATATGTGTACATGAGTAGGATTTTATTTCATCCAAAATCACTTTTGTTGTTATTCACTCTGCCCGCACACTGCTCTGAACACAACACCTCTCCACGTTTCAAAAAAACAAAACACTCATAGTAGGTGCATAAGGGGTGGAGTTACTTTTGGGCAAATAGCCAATGAACAGCACGCATATTTTGAGAGGCATTAAGATCAGTATTTATGAACAGTTAGCTATGTTCTCTCAGACTGCCACTGGACCGTGCCAGGAGGGATGCAAGTAGGCCTAACAGGTGAGTGACAGTTTGACATTTTCGAATAAGCATATCCACTGAACTGTGAAGTCCTGAATCAATTCATGAAATAATAGAATGTACATATCCTACCCCTTCTGTTCCATTATTTCTGTGATTTGTGATTAATAGCTTCTGAAGAAATGTATTTCCCATCCATTCTGCAAGTGGAAGAAGCTTCATCTCATTTGATCTTCTTTTAGTTCAAGGGTATTTTCGTGCATTGTTCTGCTCGTCCATTCGAATAATAAATGTTATCTGTGGATGCTATCTTTGCAACTAACTATAACACACTGCTGTGCAAAAGATAATTTTTTAAAGTACATATTTTTATGGGTGTTGTAGAATTGAGATGGTGGACCTAATTTGCAGCACCATTGTCTTCCAGGGTTAAATTCCTGTTAGGCTCAAGCTAATTTCCTCATGTATGCATTCATTGAATAGATCTGTGGTGTTTCTACAGGTGGCCAGGATGATTTTGCAGACTATCTTGATGAGGACCCTGTACTGCTTATTCTTGCTGTCAGGTCTGATATTTTACATGTTGAGTGGGAAGGGGTTTGTTGCATCTAGATTTGGGGAATTCTTGTCAGAAAATAAATTACCACAGAATGGCTATAAAACAGGTCTGTAGTGTGCTATTCTGAAAATAAGTAACATTGTACCTTTGTGCATTGTGCTAATCATCTTTGAGTGTTTTTTGCTACTCTCACTCAGTGCTCTTCCCTCTGCCGTCCCCCACAGGTTTGCTGGAGGCTACATCTCTGATGCGGATAAAGAAGGCTGAAGGTAGAGAGGCTACGGACTACATGTGTCTTCCCCCACCCATGTGCAGTCAGCTTGAGCAAAATCGAATGTTCTAATATACTCTTCAGGTCGTTGTTATTGTGTAGTAGATTTACTAATTAGACAAAATTTGTTTGTTTTTTTAACCTCCTCTCCCCTTGATCCATGTGCCTCTGCCCTGAATGGTACTGCAGGGGTTTTACGCATCGACTCTACTCAAGCAAATGGCTTCTTGTCTCAGTCGCGCCCCAAACGGAATATTGATCCAAAGTGGCATCGCGGCACGCCTGACTTTCAGTCTTACTACCGCTACTACAACAGCATCGGGCATATTGAAGGAGTAAGTTGAGGATGTTGGTGTCAGGTACATCCTGGCACTTGCCATTTCCAAATCAATCCATAGGCCCTAGCCCCTATACATTTGTGGAGATCACTGTAATAATAGTTCAAATTTGACTGGCTGTTGTAATTTATAGTAACACCCACTCAGGTCTTCACAAGTGGGTAGGGATAGGGCATAGGGTGAATATTGTTAGAAAAAAGCAATTATGGTACAACAGCACCATGTCATTTCATGTGTTTATCTCCATCTACCCATCTTGCCTTTCCTCTACTCCCAACATGTGTCACCAATATTTTCCCTTCCCATCTTTCTCTCTCCAACTATTTTCCATGTCTCTATCAGCTGTATGAGATAGACAAGCTCAGGATGCTGTACCAGCAGATGCGTCACCTGGAGCACGTCTACGGTCCCGATGCCTCCAGCCACCAGAACGCCCTGGGTGTACAGACCACCACTCTGCCTCCCACTACCACCACTCCACTTCCTCCTACCACACAGCCGCCACCTCCTCCCACGACCCAACCTCCATCGCCGCTCTTTACCGAAGCCGATGTGATTTATCTGTGTAACGCCAAAGATCCACTTTGTAAACCTCAAATAGTCTACCTGCCAATGGGGGCTGTCCCGGTTCTTTGTGACCCGCGATATCACCCTGCCTGCAAACCGAAAACAGCGGTCGCAGCGCCACCTGCTCCCCCGCCGCCACCACCTCCCGAAAAGACTGTCCCACCTCCACCTCCCGAAATCACCATTAAAGGGATGGAGTATGACTGTGACCCCTACTGGGACCCCGACTGCCTAATAGACCACCCCCCTCGTCCTATCGAGCCGACCGCCCCACCTCCGTCAGCCCCAACTCTACCGCCTGTTAAGGTTGAGGAGAAAGTGGAGGAAGAACCTGCAGCCGTCGCAATTCCAGAGGCTGAGGATGAGAGTAAAAACCCTGAACCGTACTTCTTTGACCCATATGATTTTCGGCGTGACCTCTTTGACCCTTATCGCTATGCTGATCCAGCTCCAGTTCCGGAACCCCAATAAACATAATCAAGCTATGTAATAGTACAATACAACAGATCTAGGTCACAGTGGGTCAGTATCTCAATTCAGATTGGACTGTCTACAAAGCCTTAAACCAAACTGAGTACAATCATGCCTCCAGCTAAAATTCTCATCAGTTCTCTGGTGCAATCAGTATATTACAGTTTGTCAAAACAGCCATCAATCAATGTGTGTGTTCTGCCTTCTGAAGTTGATATAAAACATGTACATTTGTATTGTTTGTGCCTCATTGTTATCATGTATACTTGATGGATCAATGGCACCCTCCAGTGGTGACAATTGTTAACAGTTTGTTATCTCAACATAAAATGAGTAAATGTGGCAATACTGCGTTTTTTTAGTGGCTTTAATCGAATTGACAATCTTGACAAGAAGTAAAAGGGTAGCGTGGCCGAGCGGTCTAAGGCGCTGGATTTAGGCTCCAGTCTCTCTGGAGGCGTGGGTTCGAATCCCACCGCTGCCATCGGATTTTAATGTGAAATTGAGCATATCATTTGTGAAACTGTAGAAAAGTAGTTCAGCCAACGCATGAATGAGTAGGCTTAATAGTTATAGATCTGTAGTCCAAATCAATTATTTCTTTGTAACTATCCCCAGCCTCAGCAACATTTATGGGTATCATGTAAACATCTGGTAAATGAGTATGAAAAAACACCGCTGTGAACATTTATGGGTATCATGTAAACATCTGGTAAATGAGTATGAAAAAACACCGCTGGGATTCAAGGGTTCTTACACCTTTTCCTAAGCGAAATTCAAGCACTTTTCAAGCATTTTCCAGGTGCAGTTTCAAGTTTTTCCAGAACCTAACGATTAAATATTTACTCCAAATGATAATTTCACTTCTTCATCACATTAAATCAGATGCTATTATGCTATAAACAAAAAACGTAGCATATAACCTGGCTGAGCCAATCTACAGCAATCACTCCAAACAACCACCGGACAAAACTTCAATTTCAATAAAGACTTTATGGAAAATGTGCAAAATAAGAGAAAATTAGTCTTGAGCTTTAAAATGTATACAAAATCAAACTCTTTGTATTGTGCAAAATCAAAACTTCTCCTTGAGAAAAAAATGCAAGGAACAACACAAAATAGTGCAAAAGAAAAAATATAATTGGCCTAGTTAGGCCAAATAAGACAGAGCCTATTAGTGAGTATCCTTCAGTTCCTTGAGTTTGTCAGTTAGCTGTTTCTCCACAGTCTCTAGACTTCTTTCCTTTTCTTTCACAGTTCTTCGAAGGCCATTGGACTTGAGATGAAGCTGAGTTTTCCTCGTGACTCAGCTTTTTCTGCATTGGCATCAGCAGATTTCAGGAGGACCCTTATATCCTCATCCATTCTATTTTTGGGGCTTTTATTTCACTTATCTCCTCCATTAGTCCATTCCTCTTCTGTTCATTCTGCTCTCATCTTGCTTTAGCCGTTTTTTGGGCCATCCATAGACAGCTGGATCAGATTTTGGAAGCTGATATCCGAACACACTGCCTCAACCTTCTCATGCATTTGTTCTGCAGTGTGATGGCCCATGAAAAGAGACATCAGATACCATGAGTTTCAGTTTGAGATTTTCATCAGTTTCTACCCACAGGCCATCAGGCTTGTAAATGACTCTTAGCATAACCCTCACCATCCATAATCTACCTCTCTCTCTCTCTCTCACACACACACACACACACACACACACACACACACACACACACACACACACACACACACACACACACACACACCATTCTACTGATAACTAACTAACTAACACACTACTGCTGCTACTGTAATACTGCTGCTATTGTACTACTGTATTGTATTGTATTTTTGCACCTTATATTTTGAGTAATTGCTATTTTCATTTATATTTTATTGTTATTTTATTGTTTTACTATTGCACTGTTTTTATATTATTATTACTTAGTAGTCTTAGGATGTGTGCATTGGAGGACAAAGCAAAGTAAGAATTTAATTGTGTGGTGTAGCCACTGTGTCTAACCATGCACATTACAATAAACTTCTTGAATCTTGAATCAAACAGAAGTACATCCAGACTCTTACTTGGCTTTGGCCTTCATCAGGGATGATACATTAGAAGCTTTTTTTCTTAAACACATTGGCAGATGTCGATTTATTATGAAAGTAGGCAAGCCCAGTTATTACAATTTCAAGGAGTTTCCTGTAGTTTATACAAAATTCAAGCACTTTTCAAACGCCACTTTGAAATTCAAGCATTTTCAACGACTTCCAGCACCCGATCACTCTGAGATTCGAACCCTTAATCTACTGTGTATTAAATAGGCACTTTAACCAACTAAGCCACGGCACCATTACAATTAGGGCTGTTCGGTGTTTTTTGCCGGCTGAATTATTCAAGTGTGTATCTGTTTATAAATGAGTGTGAAAAGGCACCGCTGGGATTCGAACCCAGGATCTCCTGTTTACTAGACAGGCGCTTTAACCAACTAAGCCACGGCGCCATGTTGACTATGGGCATTACATGTTTTTTGCTGTCTGAATTTTACATGTGTGTATCTCTTTAAGTAGTCTCTACTTCTCTACGAGTACAAGTTGTTGTATACAGTCACTGACTCGTATTAGAATGCTGCAAGTCAATAATCACCACGTCCATTCTAACCACGAGAAAGAATGTCTGGTCTTGGGTAATATTGGTAGTATATAGCTGTACAAAAGTAGCCTACCAAATCTCCAACGAGTTTGGGATTCTAACATACTTTTTCAGAGCACAATCAATGCATTAGCAGTTAATCGCCAACCACTCACAATCAATTCGCTTTATTCAGCAGCTGCCATATTGGTCAAGTCAGACGTAGGCTAATTGTTGGGACGAAAGCGGAAGTGCCCGTTGACTCCAATGTTAAAAGTTCACTATATAAACACCACTTCATGAACCGAAATAGTCAAATTAACAGGCTGAATACACTATCTGGATTACAAACTCATCATTACCAGACTCCGACTGTTTTTAAACGCCATAGTTTTCGCGTTTGGAAATAGGCCTACATGGAAGTGAATGAGACATAGCCGTTAGCTGCATTCACTTCCATGTATTTCCAAACGCGAAAACAACGGCAGTGAAAAACTATTTTCCAATGTTTTTACAGTGTCGCCATTCAAAAGCATCAAAGTATCCTGTACCTCCTAAAAGCGCGTGTTCCCGGAGTGCGTATTCTCCTGGACAAGTGCAACGCGAATCCCACTAACAACCAACCCACAGTTAGATGGCGTAGTTGCATCACTTTAACCAAGAGAACGCCCATGAGAGCACATCACCACGTTTGACTCCGTGCACATTGAGCCTGCACACCGCAGACAGAGGCTTCTCTCCCATGGAGCCTATGACATGGTGCCCTCCCCGTTGCAATGGAAAATGCGGACACATTCGGAAGTCTATCTACCTATTTTGCATCTAAAAAGCCTTACACAGACTTTTTTTTTAAGTACTAATATTAAATAAGAGATTGTCATAAATGTCCGTCAGTCGCTGCGAGCAGGGTTCGAACCTGCGCGGGGAGACCCCATTGGATTTCAAGTCCAACGCCTTAACCACTCGGCCATCGCAGCTTGCGCCATATATAAGCCATATATCACATAAAAAAGTATATCGTAATACTCGAACGCAAGTCCTGCTAGCGCTACTTAACAAATCCTAACAGAGAAGAGGCCTATTGTTGCTGTCCTTGTCACACGTAGGCTAGTCCATGTAATCTTGTAACGTAATGCTAAAATAAAACAGAATCTAAGGATGTGTCCGAATGTCCATATAGTAGCCTAGTCTATATAGGTTAGTACAACTCACATAAAGTACAACATACTATTTAGCAGTGTCTCCTACCTTGTTCCTTCTGGGGTACATCAACAGTTTGGGCCCCTGAAGGGGCACTACAGAGAGAGAAAGAAAGAATCCGTTTTAGAACTAATTCATTATTGCTCAGACTAATGAGGCCAATCTTGCTTCATCAGCATCCCATTTCAAAATCCACCTTAATAAAGTCATACCTTACAGACATGTAAAATTCATTATTGGATTCCAATGGCTTCTCACCCATGTGTGGGTGTAGGTCTGTGTACCTATATCATTGTATCAATCAGCTGTTAAATAACCCCTTGTGTTACCACTGTGTGTTTAGATGCCACTTTTCTGCCACTTACCCAGGCCAGAACTGGCCCAGTGTGTTGATGTGCTGGCTTTTCATCAAGGCATCATCATCACTATCCATCAGACTCTTCCCACGAACCACTGCTGCCAGAATGGTGACATCACCCACCTACAGTAATGAGACGTGAGATATTATGAGTGTGCACATATTCAAGATAGTTGCTGGAAAGCTGCTGACTAACACACCTTTGCCTACTGCTTTGGATTGGTCCAAACCTGAACAAACCTACACCCTAAAGATTTTGGATTGGATCTGCAATGCTGTTTTATTTTTACTCTCTAATATTTTCCACCCAGTTTTAGAGATGAATGCTGGGAGAATTATCTGTTTCTAGTTGAGCAAAACATTTAGAGACTGACTTGTGAGTTTATTAAATGTCTCATTCAATTGTGTGAGGAACCTTTAAGAGCTTACATGTGTTTGTTAGTTAAATTGAATGATAAAGAGCTGTTCCGTTAGACAGGGTTATCTGAACAGTGATATCAGGACGTTACCTTCTCTCGGATCACCTTGGCCTGCTCATACAGCTCCTCACGATTGGCTACATCACACAGGAAGTACTGACACTCAGTTCCTGTGTGTGTAATGTCCTTGCAGATCTCCCTTCAGGCATCATCTCTCAGTGCAGGCCCATACGATCACCTGACCAGAGGAAAAGAGGTCAAAGGTCTAAGTTTATTTACCACAGACTGTAGACCTATTCATTTATTTGCTTTGGACTAAAGATGTAGTGTGTGAGAGTGTGTGTGTGTGTGTGTGTGTGTGTGTGTGTGTGTGTGTGTGTGTGTGTGTGTGTGTGTGTGTGCTCACCAGAGACTAGCCAGTCACCCAGGGTTTTCAGTGCACAGGGGCATCTCAAAAGA
The DNA here is from genome assembly GCF_949987555.1 of Borostomias antarcticus. NCBI lineage: Eukaryota > Metazoa > Chordata > Actinopteri > Stomiiformes > Stomiidae > Borostomias > Borostomias antarcticus. The sequence continues at coordinate 14,729,541 of NC_140248.1, forward strand.
CTCTTGATCCAATGCTCTGGATTTCCCTCCTTCTGAGGCAGCAGCACCACACAACTTTTCCTAGGTGAAATTGTAAAAAGTCAAAGTCGAGTTTATATAGCACGTGTTCATACAAGCAAATGTAGTAGCCTACACAGTAGGCTTACAAAATAGGAAGAAAAAAAGTGAAAGACAGTGAAAAAGTTGAAAAGAAGATTTAATTATAACGTAAGCGAGATTTAAAAGGTAGACCTATGTCTTAGATCTCGCTTAAACGTTCCCACAGTTTCAACCATTCAGGTTTTCTGGCAAGGTAGTCCAGGGGCTGGGGGCATAACTCTGAAGGCTGTCTCCACATATGTCTTGGTCCTGGTCAGTTTTTATGGAATACCAAATGTGCCAATATTAAATAAATAAATATCCCTTCATTATATAAATAATCATATGTATAAATACAGGAATATAAATAAATAAATAGGTAAATTGTAAAATCGCTAAATAATTAAATAAAATACAAACAATTAATTTGAAATATTATTTCATAATGTATGTTTTATTTCATATTTCACATTTTATTTTCAAATTGCACTTTTTATTTATTTCATAATGGTACTTTTCCGAAGGACACTTTATTTCATAATGTCACATTTATTTATTTCATGTTGACTCTTTTCATAATGACTGCTTATTTATTTCATGTTGACTCTTTTCATAATGACTGCTTATTTATTTAATGTTGACTCTTTTCATAATGACTGCTTATTTATTTCATGTTGACTCTTTTCATAATGACTGCTTATTTATTTCATGTTGACTCTTTTCATAATGACTGCTTATTTATTTCATGTCGACTCTTTTCATAATGACTGCTTATTTATTTCATGTTGACTCTTTTCATAATGATTGCTTATTTATTTCATGACTCTTTTCATAATGACAGGACATTTCATAATGTCGTCATGGTTACCTATGGTACAGACCAAAGCAACAGCTCACCGAGACGAGTCGACTTCTGGTAAGCCCCCCCCCACCCTGCGTGGCCTGCTTGTCGAATAAGCAAGTGAACTGTGTCGGTCTAACATTACTCAGTTAACAAGCAGCATCCTGTGAAATTCCATGGTAAATAATATAACATCGTGGTCAAATGTTGTATTTTGACTGGATGGTGCATGGGGTTAGAGAGCTAACGTTAGCTAGCTAGGCTAACGTCACTGACGTTTGGGAGGCGAGACTAGCATGGGGTTAAGGGGGTTACAGCCTCTAACGTTAGCTAATTATGATCTAATTTCTAGAATGTACAAATGTTAATAAATGTGTAATTTGCGATCCACCATTACCAGAAGAAGAAAGAGGGGGTATGGCTGCTGAGAAATCAACCCCAGACTTACTGCGGGAATTAGCCAACCGCTTGGAACAGACGACCTCTGCTGCTGTCCCTAGTCCGACGGCCGCTGCAGCTCCAAGCCCGAGAACCCCTGTTCAAGGTACAGTCTAGCAACAGATACTACTACACCATAGCAATATAATGGTTGGTCTAATCCTGTTCATTGAACATTCGTATCATGTACTTTTTAGAAAGTTAGTCTTGCATAGCCCTGTCTACACTGTGCCAGCATTAGATAGGTCTGGCTTTTGGAGACGAGTTTGACGTGAGGCTGTGATGTGTGGACCTTGAGCTTGCTAGCTAACACTTTTCAAATGGGATCTTTACATGCCACTATTTAGGCTAATGTATCCATGCATAAATACAGTAGTACTGTACAGATGTTGCACCTTTTCTCCAATACATCATCATAACAACTTGTAATGTCTTTTCCCCCACATTTTGAAGCTGAAGTGGCGAGGCTGTTTGCTCCGTACAATAGAAGGCCCTCTACGCCACTGTTGTCTATCAGGCCACCAGCTCCAAAGGCTGGGGTTGGAAATGAGGTTGGAAATCAAAGTTGTACTTTAATAATTCACAATTCAAACGAGAATGAATTTTCTCTGTCTTTGTGAATACTTGAATGTCAACCATCTTGAATTTCCTTCATAACTTAGGATGACTGTGACTGTGGCTGTGAAGACGTTGATTGGTAAGTCTATATTGATATTATTTGTTCAGTGTATACAGTACCCATACATTTGGAGTGTGTGTGTGTGTGTGTGTGTGTGTGTGTGTGTGTGTGTGTGTGTGTGCGTGCATGCGTGTGTGTTGCATGACAAATTTCAATTTAAATGTATTGGTTGAAATCATCAAAAGTCATTATAGTCTTTTTATCTGAAAAGGGCACTGTTGGACAAGTACAGCAGCTGCTTAGACCACCTGGAAGAACCTAGAAGCCAGATGTATAAAAGTCAGGAAGGACAAGGACAAGACAATGCCAATTCTCATACTGAATATAGTTCACACTACAACCAAGATAAATGCACCTCATGCTGCAGCTGCAAAGATTACTATTATTCATGTTCTGAAAGTGATTCACATCACAACAGCAGTCGGAGAAGGTTCCTCGATGTCCAAGTGAGCTGTCAGGACTCTGGAGATGACACGTCCAGCAGTGGGCCTGAGAGGACTGAAGCAGGCCACACCCCATTAGGGATTTCTGGTGCAGGTGAAAAGGTATCAGCAGTCTCACGACCCAGAGACATCCCCAGAGGCACTGCAACTGAGCTTTAAAGAGAAGCGTGAGATGTTTGAACGTAAACTCATACTCACCAGCCCAGAGAAACCTCTTAGAAAACCACCAGATTCTAAAATCGGGTCAGGATTGAAAGACAGTCCAGCTGAAAAGGTATCATCAGTCTCACGACCACCATGTCATCTGTACTACCAAGGTATGGAGACGCCAGTCATATCTCTTGAGGACAGGGACCTGCTGGAGTCTAGCATCAAGTCATCCCAGCCTGTGAGAGCCTTTACAGCCCAAACCCAGAATCCCACCAAAACAGATAACCAGCCTCATGTTACTGACCAACTGCCCAACAGTGAGAGTGAAAGCAGCAGGCCTCGTGAAGTCAGACCTACGCCATCCCCAGAGGCACTGCAACTGAGCTTTAAAGAGAAGCGTGAGATGTTTGAACGTAAACTCATACTCACCAGCCCAGAGAAACCTCTTAGAAAACCACCAGATTCTAAAATCGGGTCAGGATTGAAAGACAGTCCAGCTGAAAAGGTATCATCAGTCTCACGACCACCATGTCATCTGTACTCCCAAGGTATGGAGACACCAGTCATATCTCTTGAGCACAGGGACCTGCTGGAGTCTAGCATCAAGTCATCCCAGCCTGTGAGAGCCTTTACAGCCCAAACCCAGAATACCACCGAAACAGATAACCAGCCTCACGTTACTGACCAACTGCCCAACAGTGAGAGTGTAAGCAGCAGGCCTTGTGAAGTCACATCTACGCCATCCCCCGAGACACTGCAGGTGAGCTTTGAAGAGAAACGTGCAATGATTGAACATGGACTGAAACTCACCAGCCCAGAGAAACCTCTTAGAAAACCTTCACATTCCAAAAAAAAAGAACAGCTCAGCTGCAACTAAACCACAGAAAAAGGCTTTAGCAGGAAATCTGAGACAAAATAATTCTCACGACAACTGGGGTTCTCCCAACCAAGTAATGATGTGTGTGAAAGCCTTCGAGCTGCATGCAGGCATTGCCAAAGACCTGAAGAAGAGATGTCACCCTGGAGCAAAGGTTCACCCCTTCTCAAAAGTCTCTAAACAGGCTGGTGAGACCAGCATGCATCAACACTTCCAAGTCCAAATTTGGAAATCTTGATTGACTTGGAATCTTGAAACATGACTACAAGTTCAAATTCACACCAAAGAAAAATTATATCTCAAATAAACTAAAGCATCAGACTTTTCATCCATGTCATACAGTATTCATTCTTTATTCAAGGACTTCATGATACAGTGCATTTCTTGCCCTTCGAATAGCACATAAAGATGTGATAGACTAGTGGGCCAGCCCGCATAATGTAAAAAATGTTGAAAAAAAGAGAACCATCTGCCAGCCTTACTGCTACAATTAAATTACCACAGGGCCATTGGAAACATATTCAAGGTATATTGACTAGATGGGGTGTGCTTTCATTCAGAAGACCTTCTGGTTGTTCTGTCCAAATTTACATTTGTGCTTGTGTACTTGTGAACAAACCTTTGAACTATTAATGCTGAGAGCTCAGATAACACTAGCCCAGCTAAAGTTAATCCTAAAGGCAGTATGACAACATGGAAGTTGTCATACTAGGGATGAATATTGTGCTCTTGTACTGGAGCTGTAAGGAGGGGGGAGGTTAGAACGATTCCAAGGGCCCTGCACTTCCAGGGGCCCCCATAAACCATTATTATTATTTTTATATATATATATATATATATATATTTTTTTTTTAATGATGATAATGATGATGATTATTATTAATATTATTATTATCATAAGGTCTTGGTTTGGTGGGCCATTATATTCTTTTACAGGGCCCAAAATTTCTAACGGCACCCCTGAAAATGGCCCTCCATTTCCTGATCAGGTCAGCCCCAATGTGAGGGTCAGAAAGAGCAGCATGGTGGTCAGGCCCGGCATCTCCTTACAACACTTTGCATCAGCTAATGTAGCGAGAGAAGTCTTAGATCATCTTCTGTGGGTTTATTTTATCACTTGTATACATTTCTTATACTTGTATACATTTCTTATACTTCCTTTGATTCTCAGACACATAGCCTCTAGATTCTTACCAGGAACTATTTGCCTCCCACATTGAAGTCACCCTTTCTCATCTTGAAGTCTGTTACGGACTCATGTGCTTTTGTGCTTTGTTTTTGAAGCCATAGAGAATAGACTAATAAAAACAACCCCATACATAGACACACACACATTCACCAAACACTATGAGTCGTGTGTGTGCGTCCATGGAGCACAGAGGGTTCTGGGCAGTGCAGTGGAACATGGAGCTATTGAGCTCAGTCAGTACAGGCTCCAGCACCCGCTCCTTCCCATCACACTCCTCTCTCCCATCCAACAGAGGCCTGCATACCTTGGTCCAGGTGAACAGAGACTCAGGGAACACCTCGTTTGAGAGTGGGGATGTGGAGAAGAATACAAAAGAGACCTTTAGTGTCTAGTTTAATGTCTTTCACTGAACCTCCACACAACATTCCTCATAAACCATCTTTGGTGACATATTCATGTAATATATTTAAACATTTACATAGCCGCTTATCAGTTATCAGCATATAATATCAGACTGTATTAATTTATTTGCTTTGGACTAAAGATGGACGTGTGTGTGTGTGTGCTCACCAGAGACTAGCCAGCCATCCAGGGTTATCAGTGCACAGGGGCATCTCAAAAGACTCTAGTCAAAGTCAAGTTTATATATACAGCACGTGTTCATACAAGCAAATGTAGCACACAGTACTTTACAGAATAACCAAACATGGTTCATAGTAAATGGTACACGCACAAAATAAGAAAACAATGCAAGATAGATAATATATGAAAATAAGAGAATAGAACGTTTAAAAGAAACAGTGAAAAAGTTTAAAAGAAGATTTAATTATAATGTAAGCGAGATTTAAAAGGTATGTGATCTCACTTAAAAGTTCCCACAGTTTCAGCCATTCTTAGATTTTCTGGCAAGGTAGTCCAGGGGCTGGAGATTATAACACTGAAGGCTGCCTCCACATGTGTCTTGGTCCTGGTCAGTTTTGTCCAGGTTTAACTGAAGCAAGTTCAGTGACATCCATACATCTCTATCAGCAATACATTTTACCAAGTGGTCAACTGAGCTGTAATCGTTGGGTGTCACGGGAATATAGAGCTGGGTGTCATCTGCATTGCTATGGTAGCTAATATTATGCCTCTTATTGACGTTACCTAGGAGTAGTATATATACTGAAATATTTCGTATATGCAAGTACAACGTACCAATAACAAGAATGTATGAATACCATTGAACATTCTTCCCTTTATAGTACTACTTTACTGTTCGAGATATATCACGTGGGGATGTAGCTCAGTGGTAGAGCGCATGCTTCGCATGTATGAGGCCCCGGGTTCAATCCCCGGCATCTCCATGTTTTCCAATTTTAGACAGCAGCTATTACATACAGCTATTGCATACCCCATTACACACTAATTAGGTAGGTCTACTTTTTTTAACAGAACAGGAACAGAAACAAGATATTTTATATCTAATCTTATGCCCACATTGATAGCTTTATGTTAGTTCCCGGCTGCGACTTTTGTCACCCAGGCTGCACTTCAGTATCTACATCTACAGATTATATTATTTCGTTACACGCCGAAGTGAAGACAGTTTTCGGACGACAACAGCTCCTGGCTATCCGACATGACGCGAACATGAATGGGGGGAGGTAGTATGCACTCTGCAAAAAAATACTGGTTCCACTGGGGCTCGAACCCAGGACCTTCTGCGTGTAAAGCAGACGTGATAACCGCTACACTATGGAACCGCTTGCGTACTGTAGCATCTGTAGCAGTATTTTACCCCTGGCATATTTGTGGCCAGTTTCTAGTTTCTACTAGTCTTTAGAGATTGATTGAGAGGCCATAACTAAAGCAAGGTCCATCAGTCCAAAATCTACCCAACTAGCAAGCCTATTTCATTCTATTCTAGGGCCGCATCAACCATTAATTTTGGTTTCGGTCTAGCTAACGATCCAAAAAGACCTTATTAACCTTACCTTGGAGTTGATTCCTACTTTTTTGGGAACATTAGCTAGAAACGAAACCAAAATTAATGGTTGATGCATCATGTGCATCAACATTAGCCTACCCCCTGTCGTGTTTCCAAAAGAATCAGACAATGACCTTTCGCTAGCCTCAGAGATTAATTCGATTACAGTGGGATTCTGCATAATTAGGCATGTTTAAAGACAACTAGTTTTATAGAAACGAGGTAAAAACGCAAAAACAAATGTAGTTTTGCCTCGGGAGACCCAAGGAGCTCACATTCTATTTCTCTGCGGATAGAATGTGAGGTCCTGAGATCAGGATGGTCTTGCGAGGCTACAATTAATACTACACTAAGAGAAGACTAAGAGAAAATACTACAAATGTTGAGTTTTCTTCTCACTTTTTTCTCTCTCTGGAACTAACTTCAGGAAAACTGCAGGTCTGCTACACTCTCAGTTCTTTCAAATCAAGGCTGAAGACTTGTTTTTGCAGCTGCTTTTTATTAAATCATTCATACACTGCACTGTAACTTATATTCCTGTATTTTATGTCCCCTGCATTTTGTTTTAAATGTCACTTTTTGCATTTCATTTTATATGGCCTTTTATGTGTTGCACTTTGTCTTGATACTTTTAATGTCTCATGTAAAGCACTTTGATTGCCTTGTTGCTGAAATGTGCTATACAAATAAGGTTGCCTTGCCTCACTTCTCTCTTCCAGCAGGCTATGGCTGTAGAAGGCCTTGTCTCTCCTCCCATCTGAAGGCCTGCCCCTCTCCATGGCCCCTCGGTGGAGTTCCCAGGCTGCCTCTGTTCTCAGGGTCACAGACTGTGTGCTGAGGGCCCTGTGTTAATAAAGCCAGTTGGAGCGATTCCCAGGGCTTTTCAAAAAGAGGATGGGTCGTGGCTAACAGAACACACACACACACACACACACACTCACAGAATTACATAAGATACTAATTTGTAATTTGTGATCAGTTTATTGATGCAATAGACTATGTTTCAATTTATGCAAATTTTCAATGGCAGCAAACCAGAATACTCACTATATATTTAGAACAGTGTTTAATTAATCAGCTTAGACTATGCCATCTCATTAAGTTGGTGCATGATGTTCACTGCATACTCATATCTGGTGCTTCACATATTTACAAGTGACTTGAAGTACAGACATAAATACCTACAGAGTGGGTTCTACTCAGTATGCTGCGTGAAATACCAATGAAGAGGTCATTTTAAGACAAGAAGCTGGATACAATCATTGTGAAACATGACAAAAATAACACCATTGTAGGAACCATACAGTACATATCACAGCTTGAAAAGTAAGTTAGTCAATACAGTATATTGATCATAGATTTCCAGTGATCAGTTGCAGGAGACAGTCGGGGTAGTAGGTAGGTTGTAGGTAGGAAGTAACAGCATTAACACCAGTCTCTCCCACACAGCTCGAGTCCTAACAGTTGTTGAGAGTTCACACAGAAGCAGCGTCTGTCAGCAGCAAGTTGTCTCAGCAGAGAGGAGCTGTCAGCATAGCTCCAGTGTAAACAGGCTGTTACATAAGGCCAGCCAGTACACCGTTGTCAGACAGTTAACGGTATATGGACCAGCTTCGGACAGACTGCGTTACATCTTATCGCATCCTCCTCTGAGCATACTGATATGCAGCCTCCACAGACTCCCAGCAGTGTAGAGTCCAAGAGTTTTTCCCAGCTCAGAGATTTATATGAGCGTGCACAGGGCAGATCACACTGAACTACATGTAGTGTCCTCTATCTAGCAGCTCAGCAATTACATTTGATCTGATGAATGTAGGATATCCCTAACATGAGAAGGGAAGAGAAGAAATAGTCAAGATTACCATGTATACAGTAACTGCAACTGCATCGGAAAGCAGTGGTGATATACAATTGCAATGCTTATAAGGATAACAGGTTTATTGCATGTTTACATTTTGGTGCATAAGAAATTTAAAAACGTTTTGTACCAATTACCAACAAAACATAATAAGTTCCAACAACAACCTTCTCCTACTAAGCACATGCCATTTTGCCTAACATGACATTGCCATCTTTTTTACTACCATCAGAATAAAACACTGTTACCAGCCTGTGTATTATCTAAATTACCATACTATCTTTATTAATTGAAAAGTAGGCAATTTAACTACCTTAAAGTGATTCAGAAAATCTCAAAATATGGGAAATTTACCATGCATATCTGGTCACTTGAGTTGGTAACATATATTACAAATAATATGTAGAAAACTATGTTATACAGTTAATGAAAAAAGCTAACCCATGCAGCCATTGCAATTGCATTACCCTGGTAAAACCGGAACAGAGATATATATGAACTGTAGTCTATATCATCATACTACATCTCAACAACAGCTATATCCAGTTTGTATTACGTTTCCAAAAATCACACCGGGTGGTGAAGTAAGCGCAGGTCTATGAGCGATCTCTAACTGCCCTCTGCTGGTGTGCAACAGTATTGGCTACTCCTGATTTGTCTAAATCTCATGCTACTGTACGAACGGACACACACATACACGGACGGACAGAGGGACAAGTGGCAGAATCTCATCATGAATCATCTCTAGTTGAGGAATAACAGGGAGCTAATTCACATCTCATCAGTCCATTATTACAACCTTCAGTCACGGCGCCAGTGCTGTGGTTGAACTATCAAAGTCAGCTCTGCATGACCCTCACTTCAACATCCAACATATTCTTTCAAACTTCCCTTGCTTAAAAAAACAGCTGGAAAACTGAGACAGACACGATCACCAAGCAAACTAAGCAGAAAACGTGTTCCTGTACAGCTCTGCAAGATGCATAAATCAGCGTAGACCGCCAGTTTGACATGGAGCAGAATGGGATGTCAGGAGCTGTGTAGTCTTAACAGTGTAGCTCACACACAGTAAAAAAAATCCTGTTCCCTCTCATATTCCCCTAGGAGAAACAGGAGAAGGCGTATAGTATACTGCAACGGGGTTGGCTTTTGGCTCAGGCTGCCTAATTCATTAACCACAACCTACATTAGTTTCAAATGTGGAAAAGTGTAGACATATTTAATAACACTAACAGCAAATGAAGATAAAGTTCCAGGAGAAAGCGCTTAATATGAGTGCACTTCTTCTATCCAGCCTCGTGATCCAGCGAGGCTCGGTGGAGGTCTGAGTCAGCTATATCCTACGCTAAGAAACGCTGCGTGACTAAGAAGGTGACAGAGAAGGGAGGAGGGGTGGACGTGGTCAGGTGTAGATCTCCTGCAGACAGGCGCCGGTGAGTCCACTCAGCCCGTGGCCGTCCATAATCTGCAGCACGTCGTCCAGCATGGAGGGGCCCAGGTCCAGGTGCAGGGAGAGCAGGGAGCCGGCGTGGGACATGTAGGAGCCGCCCTCCTCCTGGCTCTCGTCCTCCACCTCCACGTAGGGGTCCTGAATGCACACGTCGTCCGCCGAGGAGAACCTGGGAATGGACGGTCCAAACCCGGACACCCTGCTGCAGGGGGACTGGGCGGGCGGTGGCGAGGAAGGACCCAGCCCGACGGCCGCCTTGTCATCCAGGTGCAGCCTGGGCGGTTTGGGCGGAGGGGTCGAGCTCTGAGGCGGGGGGCGGGTGGGGGCGGGGGGCGGCACAGCAGCGGCGAGGGGGAGGGTGATGGCCTGCACCCCTCCAATGACGGGCAGGGAGAGGGCGTTCTTCAGCAGCGGGGAGCTCTCTGCCGAAGGCAGGCGGGCGCCGACGCTGGCCGCGCGGCCGAACTCGAAGGGCTCGCCGTCGCCGTCTACGTCCACGTACATGCTGGAGCGCTGGGACAGGCTGCGACCCTGCTGGCCCGGGATCAGGTGGAACTTCCCCTGCAGGAAGGACAGGTCGCCGAAGAGGTCGTCCTCGCCGCCGCCACCGCTGCCGATGTGGATGGTGTGGCGGAAGTCGCCCAGCGGGGGGCTGATCATGTCCGACGACAGGATGTCCCGCAGCTTCTCCTTCTTCCCCCGTCTGCTCCGCCGCTTCAGGTAGATGGGCGCCTTGGCCGACATGTCAGGGCCCCTCCCTCCTGGGCAGCAGAGACTCAGTCCTTGCAACAACGTGGGGAAGGGGGGGGTAGTGGCGAGAGGAGGCTGGGAGGGAGGGATCCTCTCGGAATCGAACACCAACCCAGAGGCAGACGACTAGGCTGGCTGGCTGAGGACTTCTACTATAGCAGTCACCTACAGTATGTGTGGTAGAAAGCACCAGAAAGTTGTTCTGAATCTTTTAAATCCCAATTATATCACCAGGACTATGCTTTCACTGGGACAGAGAAGAGAGGGATGTAGCTGGTAGGGTCCACAGCTAAGAGACTTTTCTGTGAGGGCAGTCGAATGGCCATCATGTCCGATCACCTCCAGCTGTTGAAAGAAGCAAAAGACATTTCACTACAGATAATCTTCCTATACTTACTTCATGCAATGAAAATATGAGGTGGCATTTCTCAATATATATTTTGTCGTTACATTTATAATCTCACATTGTTTTAATGAATTAGAACAAAAGCTTAATCATGTCTAAAGGACCAGCAAACATCAGTGACACACGAAACCCTAAGACCATGTGTTTCCTGTTTGATTAGCAGCTACTGAGAAAGCTATTACCCACACCAAACACATTGAGGAGTTTAATAAGTTGAGCTAAAAGAAAATGAATCCATATTTCCACTGTATCAGTCGGGGTCATAAAATAATCAGTCTATTTGTTGATGTAACAAAAATAAACACCTTTGTAATAACCAGTGTGAATCCTGATCCACTGCAGAACTGAAATCACACAAATTCAAAAAGCTATCGTACAGACCTCACTTCACAACTCTCCTGAAGCTGAAAAGAGTCCAAACTAGAACTCCATACATGTTCATGGAGGCAACTTGGATAAAGACTGGACAGAGGAGCGAGAGGTAGTGCAGAAGTGAAAGTGAAATTTATGGCTAAATAGCTCTGTTTCAAATGGAATTGTTTCAACATTCAGTTTGTGATAGCTGCATTTCACAGGAGAGCATACGGAGACTGGTAAGATTACACCTTGTGCTCCCCATCTCAGAAAAGCACAGTTAGCTTACTTTTCCAAGGTCTCACTGGCCCTGTTGACTTTCATTGTGCACTCCTGCAGAACAACTGTAGCTAGCTCAATACTGAGGTGATCAGGGAAATTATAGTATCTAAGTGTCAGATTCAGGAGTACCGTGGCACACCAGCACTAGAGGGCAGGCATGGGGAAAGCATGGCCAGAGGAACCATAGGAATCCTGAGAACCACATCAGCATTTTGAGATATAATATGTCCATATATCTTAAAAACTGTAGGGGCAGTAACAAGTTAGAAAATGAATTTGAAATTACCAACTGCCGCTAGAGTGGTATGTAGGTTTTTTGTCCTCTTTATTCAAATTGAAATGTATTTTGCAATTGGCAATTCAATGTGCAATTTGGTCATTGGAATTTGTTTTTTTTTGGGAAAAAGGTCTCCAACATTAATGTCCAGATCACATCGCCGTCATCCTCATAATGTTTATTATCGCTTAAGTTGTCATTCTCAGTCATTGTGTTGTTCATTTACTGCAGCTGAGGCGAGGGTTCATGAGTGCTTGCTTTGTAAGGCTGTGGGTATAGCCTACTTATGACTAGCTCAGTCAGGCAGTAATCCTGATCCATGAAACATTTATTTCAGAAAGGTATCCTTCAGATGAACACTTACAGCTCTCAACTCCCCTTTCAAAATAAAGGTCCTAACTGTCAATCATAGCTGTCAAGCATATTGAGCATATCTGTCTCGATGCCCCGCCCTCCTAGGTGTTTCGATGTGGCAAATCCCGGAAGTGCAGGCTTGGTAACATTATTTTGTTTACATGTCAAGTATAGTCAAGGTAACCCCCCTCACCTATTTTTTTATGGGGGTCTAGTTTTTTAGCTCAATGTTGTTCTATGATGGATGTATTCTTTAATACCCCCCCCCCCCACACACACACACACACACACCCCTCCGAGTTCATCATAATAAAAGGCCAATGCCTCCCTTCTGACAACGCACAAAAAACAAAATCCTCTCCTCAGTGTGTGTGGAAACAATGGTAGCGTACTGTATTCAACCACAATAGGAATCAAGTCACATGATGTCAGCGGTCCTGACTGAGAGAAGCTGACAGAGAGCGAGAGAGAGAGAGTGAGAGAGAGAGTGTGTGTGTGTGTGTGTGTGTGTGTGAGAGAGAGAGAAACAAAGTGTCTGTCTGTGTGTGTGTGTGTGTGTGTGTGTGTGAGTGCGTGAGAGTGAGGGGGGGGGGGGGGGGGTAGAGTAGATTGAAAGTAAAGACAGAGGGAGTAAAAGGAAAAAATGAATAACTGCTCTGTGGAGAAGATAACAGCCAAGTCTCTGCGAATGACTGGTCATCAATCTGGCAGGGACTATGGAAGATCACAGACAATAAAACCAAATCCCACCCCTCTATGAATGACCTCGGACTTGCAAACGACCTGAATGAATTCTACTGCAGATTTGACTGCCAATTGAGCAATCCTGGTTCTGAACCACATACCCAGCCCTCCTCAACAACTATCATACCTTTTCCTTCCGCTCAGGACAGTGACCCCCCCCCCACCTCCGGACACAGACCCACAGCCTCCCCCTAACATCACACCTCTCTCCATCCTAGAAAGAGATGTTAACAAGCAGTTAGGTAGTTAGCATAGCTTACATAGTCAGAATCAGAATTTCTTTATTACCATGCAGTTTTTCAACATACTAGGAATTTGCTTTCGTCATGGTGCATAGTATCTGCGTAAGACCTCTGGCATTGAGACTATTGCAGACCTGGCCCAGGATGTGAATATTGTGTTTCAGTCACATTCTATCTTTTTTATTGAAATGGGCAGGATAAAAGCCTCAAAACTGTACATCTACGAAAGTGTCACCGAAACTCATAATTTATTTAGACAAAACAACATTCAGGTTCAGTCATACCAATGACAAACTTTGGCAGAGCTGACAGTTCACTATACCAGTCAATAGTAAGTCTACAAGCCTGAAAACAGCAAGTTACTAATGGCCAAAAAATCAACTGTGTTCAAAAATGATCTAACTAACTCACACTGCTTCTTTCTTGCACACCTTCGAAAACATCCCTGCATTGTCCTTGATTTTGAGCAAATCATAAGTCTCACTGGCTTAAAAATACTGCTTACATGACATTAACTGAACGGTTGTGGAACAGCTTTAGACACGAGGGGAGACAACTGCTCAAGTGCAACCTTGTGGAGGGGCAAAGCGACCAGTGATCCCAGAGCTGAGGTGAGCTGAGAAACACAGAGGTCACTGCCTGAATGGGCCTGATCCTCTTAACCAGTGTGATAGAAGCCATGATTTTCAATGTACAGTATTCACAAACGCTCCAATTTCATTAAAAACAGACAGAAGAGCTGGTGCCATAGAACAGCATGTGCCATTTCTCCACACCCTCAGACACAGGCATGCTCTGATATTGTGAGAGAAAGACAGATATAGGTAAATGTCATTGCTGTAGATTCTTTACTATGCTGAGTTTCTCTTTATACGAAATAAAACTGTTTCAACTAGAAACAGTACATTTTATGAAGAAAAATGTGTGCTGAAAGCAGATATAATATGGGTGCTCCAGTGTCTTTCTTTGGGTAGTATATTTGAAGTGCCCAGGCAGATTAGTAGTAGTGCTGGTAGTTAGTTGTGTGTGCAAAGCAATAATGTTACTCAAACTATGTTTTATTTTTGGAAGTTGATCCAGTTGTCTTTGCGACTGCAGCACAAGCAATAATACTACTTGGAAACGCTTGGGGGGAGTTGTCTGTGTAATCTTTAAGGGAACACCGATCTTCACAGCTCATCGCCAGGCTGGGATTCAAACCCAGGCTCTTACGAGCTCTTCCGCTTGCGAGGCGGACGCACTGATAGTTACACCAATAGGTGTTAGTGCTCCTTTTGAGCAGTGAGTTCAGCTACTCACAACCACATACTGTACCTCGGACTCGCTCCACGAAGGTTTATAAGGACTCACGATTCACTCGGTTACACTAGCCCCTCTAAACTCACTCCACACCTCTAGGCATCCGGATCACAGCACCACTGTAACGGTAGACCCATGTTAAGGGCTTGCCCAGGGTGGGATTCGAGCCCATGCTCTTACAAGCAAGAGGCTTGTGAGGCAGGTGCGCTGACAGTTGCCAATAAGGACGTCCCTCTTTGCCCTCTGTGACACAAACGGCTGTAGCCTATATGTTCTGTAGCCAACTCACCTGCTGAAGAAGTTCAGTAAAGTTCGAGAACGGAAGACTCCTTGTCATGTGAAGTGATTCACCCACGCACAACCAGGAGAGCAGTAGGCCAAGCACGACACTACTAAGATGACCTTTGTCAGACCGAACTATTAAAATGAGAGAGTACATGGCTACAATCTTTTAACTTTCATAGCTGAGATATTGTAGCATAATACTTTGTGAAGCCGTTGACCAGCTTGTTCATTTGTTAGATAACGCATAGACCATACTGCCACAATATTTTTGTCAGGCGTCCATTTAGAGCTCACAGAAAGAGCCCTGTCAGGTCTAAGAAGGTCACTGTTCACTAAGCACATACTGTTGACTGCAACTGGGCACTTTTTGAACAATGCTAGCACTGTCACCATTCAAACTCTTCAATCAGAGGAGGTCAGGGAGACAGACAGGCATTTAACGGTTGAGGTGATGATCCCATCATTATGCAATAAGTTGGAGAGACTTTCACTGTTGCAGGACTGGTGACTGGAATATGTTCTGGTTGAAAGTGAAAACTCTCCTCTCAAAGGCCTCTACTGAAAGTGAGATCTAGAGCTGAGAGAGTTTTGGATGGCATTTCACATTCCATTCTTATGACATAAACTTAACCCAGACAATAATTGATATCACTACCTAGATAAAGGGGAAATGGGTGAGTTTTATGAAGCAACTAAATATATAGCCTATACAAAAACAGCAGCCTACACAATCTACATTTCTATTCAGATATACTGATACATTTACAGTAGACTATAGAGTATGTTTCTTCACTCTATTGCTTTGAAAAGGTAATTGTGGATTATTCTGGATCACTTCAAGGGGATGGGAAATGTTATGTTATGAGGCATGATGAGTTTTTGTTGAGATCCAAGGTCAACCTTATACATTGGCTGACAGGAATATAGGCCTACTATGATTTCAAACCAGCAATGTATCCTGATGACGCATAGTAGCCTTCATGAGGCAGTATCTCACAATACAAACTGTAGGCTATTCTACAAGCAACATACAGTAGCTTTGGGGTGCTGCACTCCTTTTGATACTGGCCTAAAATAACATCGTCAAAGACTTACCCTATCTCTTCAAGGTAATTCTGCTCTCCATAGCTATAAGCATAATGTGCCAGAATAGTAGGTTACCAAAAAACAGCGCCAAAGAGCAATAACCATACGGAATAATACAATTTAGCGACTGTATGTTTCCCAGGTGTCCAGCCAGTAGCCTATAGCGATGCGCAGCGTACACCTGATACTGTGTTCCATATGCTACAACGCGGTCTGCTGAATCAGATGAATCGGAGACGCGCTTCAATATGATAGTCCCTGTTCGCACTCTGCACGCATGCTTTGCGAAAGGCACATGTGAAGAGTCGAAAACCACGGCACCGGATTTACACAGGGGAACCTGTACGGATGGGAAATGTTCGCTATAGAGTTGACGTAGTCTAATTATTAAAACGATTCCTTCAGTGTCCATAGCGTTTTGCAACGCTTGCCTGCGTTAACAATCTAATCATGATCCGGCTAATCTGAATCCTCGAAAGTGCAGTGATCCAGACCAGGTTTTCAGTGTCTCTGTAATATATCGCTCCTTCCTCGTTGCTCTCAAATTCCAGCACAGCACCGCCGCCGTTCACACGTGCACGCAGAAGAGCAGGCGCGCACACACTATTCACCCAATCCTAGTAGGGAGGGAAGATGAAAGATATTCATGTTTACAGTCAATTGTGACAATCCAATGTAGCCTATAGTGATTTAATCGGTATAATTTGGTGAACTAGACTAGCCTACTAGTCACGTTATTTTTAAAAATCACGTTTCCTTTTTCCCATGCAGCTTAAATAGCCTACAGCAGATGTTATAAATGTGTTAGATATTTGCATGTCTATTCTTGATATAGCAGGAGCTTTAGTTCTTTCAGGACCATGTCCCTGGGCTGCTTTAAATGTAAAAATAAGATGTGCACTCACAGCATCCTATACCGAGTGTTCAGGCATCATCCTGAATGCATCCGGGCTTGATGCAATATCTTGGTTGAAATAAAATAGCCTACATTTATCATAGGAGAGCTTATGCATAGGTATATCTTATTAGCCAGCCTGCATTATCCCAGCATAAGCTATAGGCTAGTTATGCCAGAGTGCCGGGCACATCAACATCATGAAAAACACAGCCAGGATATATCAGCTTCCATCTTTTAGCTACATGATAGTTATTCATGTTGATGTTATACTGTCAGTGGCCTACCACGCCTGCGGCGAATGGTTCCTAAGCACCGTGACCTCCTATAGTCTCGTCTTTTCTCTAGGAGTTTGAGCGGTTGCTGGGAAACTGGCCATTGTTAGTATAATAAAGTGGGGAGCCAGTGCGAGCTTGAGGGAGGGGGGCTCTGACTCTTTTTAAAATTGCCTCAGTATATGGCAGTTGCCAAGGTATCCAGGACACTTGATTAATTGAGGTCTCTGTGGCCATTGACAGTTCTTTAGCAGAGAGAATGAGGATTTAAAAAGTGGCCGTTACTATTTAGATTCAGAGTATTCACCATATTGTCAATAGGCCTACTTTTAAACACCATGCAAAATGCCACAAGGCTAGGCCTTTTTCATTTAAGTTGAAGCAGGGGAGTGACACTGATGGACCTTTCTTTTGAAGATAAAAACGGTCAAATCAACAACGTCTGCACTTTTGTGTTTTGTTTAAGAGTAGCTAAACTACTTTTAGTCAAATAATTTAAATGAGAAGTGCATGCTTCTAACCAAGAGTCATTTTAATGCTCACCTTAAGAGTAAGCTATAGCCTATAAGACTAGGCCTACTCAAACTATCCTGATCCAGGGGGGTTAGAAGGCTGTAGGCCTAATTCAGCAGACTATGGTACAGTCTCGTGAGCATGGGCGATTTTATAGGGGGGCAAGTGCGCACCCTGATTGGCCAGCCCAACTCTGCTCAAAATCTAAAAAATAAAAAATAAAATAATTAATTTTTACTAATTAACACAATTATTAAATACATAATTGTGGTTTAAAATCATTCATTTTAAAAGTGTATTTATTACTTAAACTAGGCTACCTTTCAAAAAAAAACAAAACATAATCCACCAATAGCACAACTCGTCCGTCGACCTCAACAATTTACGGTTTGATCTGTTACCGCAAAAAAAAGAGAGATCTGACTGTACTGCTCAGTTCTCAACAAGCTAGAACTAGCCAACCTGCTCACAATGACGAAAAGAGCTATAAAACAATTGACCACTTCTTCATAAAAAAAGAAAAAAAAAGAAGCTACCACTCGAAATGACAGTGCAGCAGGTGCAATCGAATGCAGAAGTGCTCCAGAGGCTATCAAAGCTAGCACACTAGCAACATCACCATCGGCGAGGAAGCTAGCACCAGCAGGCAGTTGCAGTTTGATGTTGTGATGTTGGGTATGGCCTAGTGCTCGATCATAAAGTCATATTGACATGCTCGTGGTGTCTAGATGAAGTTTGATGCGTTGTGCATATTGAATTGTCATACGGATTTATTAGCATACTGTTCACAACTGGCATTCTTTGTAAATAGACGGGACGGGACGGCAGAACTTTTTTTTTTCTCACGTCAAAATTTTGCCCCTCCTACTCTCAGAGGGTAAAATCGTCTATGCTCGTGAGACTATCCTGATTTAGATATGGAAAATGAAATACTTGTTGGTGGACAATCTGTCTCTCTTGAGAAAGATCTGGGCATGCTTCAGACAGCATATCAGAAGCAGTCAGAGGAGGCTATGTGCAGCCAAGTCAAGTAGACCTACAAGTGCTTCCCAGCCTGGCCAAGGTGAGAAAGGATTCATGGCTATCTGAAACCCCTCTCTTTCTCCCTTCAGTGTCAGATGTGTCAGAAAAAGTCTGATGTGACTGTTTTCCCAGGTCAGATAACAGTGGTTTTCAGGTGTCAAATCTGATTACACATGCAATAGCCTAATATAATAACTAAATGGTGCGGGCAGGGGACGTTTGGTATTGCTACATTCATTAGGTCGAGAGCTTTATGCCAGTCCAAACCCTAGTGTCTCTGTGACCTTCCCACGTCAAGATATGTCCATTTCAATCCCCCCCATTACAGGCCCGGCCCCAGGATGAAATGACTGAGGATGCTAACAAAAATAGTGAGGGGGGTAATCTTTTTCCATAGTAAAGCAGTAGATTATCATAATGCTATGCCTAGTGCATTTTTTCATCATGTGGGTGGCAATACAGTGGCTAAACAAGACTACTGTTTCAAAATCAAATAAGCTACATTTATCTAGCCTAACAGCGGAGTGTCTACAAGAAGACGCAGACGAATTTATGAACGATTATTCTATCTACACAGAGATGACTGCTAAACTCAACAAAATAGCCTACAACACCGCAGCAAGCATCATAGGCTACAAAAATATTGCAATGTCGTCAATAAGGCAGACTGAGGCGTATCTTAAAACTCAGAAGGGTCTGGTTTAATGAATCGCCAAACACGACTCCCAAAAACATAGCCTAAGAGGGAGGAGGAACGCCCACCTACAGTAGCCTAGGCTATTATATCCCACACAGCGCCCGCTCCCCTCCAACTACAACTACAACCCGCACTTACCAACACACAAACAGCAACAACATTATAAACACGGGTCGCTAGAATATGATAATAGCCTATGATATTTTATGATTATTGGTCAAGTGCAGTAGGCGTTCACGTAGGCCTATGCTATCATGTTTCACGCAGCTCTACTTCTCTCGCTCCCTCTCTCGCTGACTGAAACTTCACTTCCCTGTCGTTCCCGTTCTGTGGATTTCTACAGTAGGCCTAACAGTAAAATAGGAAAAATAGAAATAGGGCCAAAATGTCTATTTACAACCACGAAAAGCAAGCAAAGCTGAACCAAGTAGGCTAATGTGTTTTATCTATCCTATTCATAGTACCAGGGACAGCGCTCTATGATAGCCTAAACGTAGGCTATGTCTCCAACATGCCAAACCAGCAAAATATAGACAAGAAAAATAAACCGGCTAAATTCTGTCTTACCTTTCCTCGGTAGAGTTGTAGCTTCCTTCTTGCTTATTTGTTGAACTTCCTGATTAAACGATCCTTCCAGTCTTTTTTCCCGAAATTGTTTTGTAAGATCCCTTTCAAACGCGTTTTTTTGTGCGTGGCGACACCATGGGCGACACGCACCAAAGATAGCAAAAGTCAGGTTTTTACTCCCTCCCCCTTTCTCTCCGTCCTGTTGTTGACCTGCAGTTCTATGTTGCTACCACAAGAGGCAGTGGTCCCTGAACACCAAAACAAAAACAGTATGACACCGCACTTTTTCCAGATCCTGGGTGGTGTAGTGGATCAAGTGCCCGACTCCCATGCGGGGGGGGGGGGGGGGGGGGGGGGGCAGGGATTCAAACCCTGGTGTGGGAGAGGTTTTGTCACTGGATGTTATAGAAGTTATGTAAAAATGTGGTTACCTGGTGGTGCTAGTTCAGTTTGAATTCATGTGCATAGAAAAAGTTTTGAAATTATACCTACAGTATAGGTGTCTCAGTAATTACCCATTATATATATTAGGCTATACTTTGCATGTATTTACCAGGTAAATGTTTCGTTATTTCAGACGGACGGGAGAGATCCCATGGGAACAAAACATTTTTATTTATTTTTTTATCTTTAAGGAAATGTACAGTCTGTTTTGCAGATGAATGAACTGTGTCAAACTGATTGTGCCACCACAAGAGGCAGTGGCACAATCGAGTATGGGTGTCTCAGTAATTACCCATTATATATTAGGCTATACTTTGCATATATTTACCAGGTAAATGTTTAGTAATTGGGGGACTATGAAAGGAAGGGTTAGCCAAAAAAATTTCAGAGTAAGTTAATTTAGCAATAGAAATCCATAAGCCTAGGGCCAATGGGCCTAGGATATAGACAATAAACTACCGGTGGAATGGTGGTGGAGCAATAGTAGGAGCATTTTGGATTACTAGCAGACCGCTGTCCCTGATGCTAATAATCCGCCAGAGGTCCGCTTGCCATTCAATGTGCAAATGGCCAGGAACCCACCAGCGGATTTGGCCGGATGTCCACCAGCGGATTCACCCACTTTTAAGTATTTCAAATGTTCAATTACTGCACATACATTCAATAACTGACATAGGACCACCAGGTAACCACATTTTTACTCCCGGCTCTCCCCTGCACACCTCAGTGAAAACCACGTCTCTAACATCCCACACAGGGACCTGGCTTCACCCAAAGTTTTGTTTTAATTCATGGACCCACTCCGTGATTCGGATCTGCTCCAAAATTTAATGGGTTCTAAATTGGTCCATGCTACACCCCTCCACCGAGTTTCATGAAAATATGTCTGGTAGTTTTTGCGTAATCCAAACAAACCAATAGGCTACATAAATAAACAAACCAACCAATAAACCAACCTGGTCTCACCCGGCAGACGTCAGAATTCAACGTTTGTCCATCGCCTCCAAACGTCATATATAGACGGCATCACACGTCGAATTCTGACATCTGCCGGGTGAGACCAGGTTCTAGACGGCATCATGCAAATGATGCAAATAATGTATGTGTGGAGGCGCTCGGACAGCGAGCATTGAGCAAATCCCCTGCGCGCCTGCCCGCGCAGGGGTATTGCGATATGCGGAGCGTGCCCACTAAGCGCCGTCTGAGTAGCTCCACTCCTGGGTCCAGTTTCGTAAATTTGCCTGATCCCTGTGTCCACGTTAGAACACGAGCTATAAGAACAGTAGCTAATGCTAGTTAATAATAATGACAGTAAGAATGTGAGCTAGTTAATAATAATGACAGTAAGAATGTTTGCTAGTTGCTTGTAAAACGATGTTGTCTCTAATGCATTGACCTCTCTGACTGGGATGGGCAGGATTGGAGAATCAATTCTATGGAATAAATACCAATTAATTCTGTTGATACATTATTGATTCAAATTCTCTGTTTTTACATGTGGAAATTCTGGAAAACATTCCACAAAAAAAATTAAATGATAAATAATACCACCTGTACAGTTGGTATATTTTTCTTTAAACCATGTTTTATTATTCCTAATATTAGATGTAGATACACAAGTCAACAAATATTCTTTTTGATCCGTAATGAAAATGCTCCACGGCACACTGACATCTTGTGGAAAGGTCTGGTATTACAGACACATACCTGAAAATGGACAGCAGTTATAGTTGTAGTATTAAGTAAGTTGCAGTAGTAACAGTAGTAGTTATAACAGTAGCAATAATAATAACAATGATAATAATAATCAATCATAGTAGTGGTATTAACAACTCAGAATTAGTCATAGAAGAAGAAACTGACATTCAAAAATAATGAAATGAGGGTGGATAGGCAGGCTTATCAAACGCTGCACAACAGATCGCTGGATGAGAAAATTCCACAGCAGAATCCCTGTCTAATGCTAAAAAGGGAAGCTAAAATTTGCCATCTGTCTTCTTTTCCATGTATTTCTATTCCTCTTCAAGCAGGACTTCTGTCTTCTTCATACACCAAAAAAATCATCCCCTTAAACTATCTCCAACTCACAATAAAACAATCTGTCCTTTTCAACAACATCGCCCAAATCTGACAAAATCACAGCCAGATCCATCTCCACCGCTTGACTGGAATGCGTCATTTAGTGTGTGTGTGTGTGTGTCATAGAGATTATGTGTGTAAAGCATTTTAAATATTGGCACCAAGTAACCAACCATATGTCCTTTCTTTGCAACACATGCCCAACCTACTTTGAGACATTAAAGGAGTAGTTTGGTATTTAGCATCATAAGCCCTGTTATAAGGCTATTTACAGAATTATCATATACAATGGTCCATATAAAAAGTTTGATGATTGGTTGAGATATTAGTGTTCATTGCTAATGTCACAACACGCATGAGCAATGAGCACCAATCTCAAGAATGCAGTCTGTCAAAAATGTTATATGGACCATTGTCTATGATCGCAAATAACCTTATAACAGGGGTTCTAAATGCTAAATCCCACACTACTCCTTTAACATTCATAAGAAGTCCTATTTGAGTGGACATTGAAGAGCTCTTTTCAGAGACTCACCAGATTCTGCTGGCCTGGCCTCTCTATTACTCACACCTACGTGCCCCGAATCAAGCAGGATTTGAACTGGGTAACTAGAGGAACAGTTCATCCACCAGAGGGCTTGAGTTTTTGAAGAAGAGTGGCCGTCTTAAGCTGTTTGTTTTTTAAAAGCTTAGACGCTGCCCTTTTAGTATTTTGTCACAGTGAGTACTGATAGATCCAAGCTCCACTGCCGAACAGTTTCTTCCTTGAACCTGCTGGGCAGAAGCCTGGCTCAGTACGTTAGCTTGAACCCAAGAGCTCTCAGACTCAAAGTAGGACTGAGACCTTTGCAGTGAAACCAGTCTTCTCTGAGTGTGTTCTCTGAACCGAACATCCACCAGAGATGTTAACATTACTGGGAAAGAGAGAGCCACAGGCAAATACCACTGCAACGTTAGCGATATGTCTCTGCCTGCTGCCACTAATGAACACATATCAGGCGGCAAACTTATCTGCTACAGGAATTCAACTTTGTATGCACTTTAATTCACTTTTAAAGGTATGCAAATTATTTCTCTGTTTGTGGTATAATGTCTTACTGGGGCATTAGTACGCCACCCGCCCCGGCATGGATTTCATGGTATATCATGCCATGCTAGACGATGCTTACATGGGATCTCGAGCATCTAGAGAACATCAAGTAGATGAGACCTGGAGATGATGACACATACAAGTATAATCCTACATGAGGTCATGCCACATATGGAGGAGCACACAGCTCCCTTTAAAAACACACTTTTCTCTCTCTCTGTCACCATCAAACGAGGAGAGCTCTCCATGGTTACTGCTCGTCCAATCCAAGTTCAGTCTGTGATCATCTAGCTTAGAAACCGTGTCTGTGGGCCTTCATCTGCACGGTACCAGGGTAGAGTCCAAACATTAAGTCAATGCCAAGGGGCACATGTTTGACATTCTTCTCAGATTCGTACCATGAATGATAAAAACTTGCTTGTAGTTGGTTAAGCACTGATCAAATTAGCCAGTGACGGAAGGGTTAAAAAGGTTTGGTACTCTTCTATTCATTTTCCAGAGGATGACATAACAGTCTTTCTTTCCCAGAATCCCACCTGCCTCCTCATCACTCCTTCCCCACGTGTAATGAGACCGTCACCGCACTCCTCTGCCCTGTTAGATCCCCCTCCCTGGCAAGGCTCACGCTGGTATATCTGTCTGCCACAGGCTTCTACAGTCTGGGTCCTCTAGTCTTCATATGCCAGCACACACAGCTAGACGGCGAGACCTGGAGAAGGTGTTTAAAGAGTGAAACTGATGTCTGAAATCATCTAAGAGGAACGTTTAATCAGCTAGCAAAGTCATCTGCATATTCAAACCCCAAAAAACAAACAAGAACCTTTATGTGAAGCCATCCAATAACCTCCGCTTGTGTCTGTGTATTTGTGTCTAGAGCAGTGTCACCTGACTGGCCTTTGATCAAGGGTAACAGAAACGTGCAAAACCCACAGCACCACAACTCACACCCTCACTAGAAAACAAACCCCCTCTGCTCCATAAACAATACAACTCAAAATCAATGCAGAAGAAATCCCCCAGAAGAAGAATAAAATCTAACACAAGGAAGATTCAAAATATAATTAAAAATAAAACCACTTTAAATATAATTTTCCAACTGATGAATCTTGTGATCACTTACTGCACACTGCTAAAATTAACTGAGTTTTTTTCTCCAAAAACACCTCTTAATAGTCCTTTCTAGAAAAAAAGAATACAATACAAACAGAAACCAAAGACCAACGTGGTCTCATACTGTAGGTTCAACCAAATTTTTGTTTTACTCTGCAACATGACTGAAGTGTTCTACTGACATACTATTTTAAATAATTTTTCTCAAACCTGCAACAGCAAAAAGATAAATAAAAATAACAGCAATAATATTGGTAAGGTTAATAACATCAATAGCAAAACAAAAAATAAACTGATGTGGTCCTTGCTAAGGGGAGAGACGCAGAGAGAAAGAGAGAGAGAGAGAGAGAGAGAGAGGACAGAAACAGTAAAAGAGGGAACCTGGCATAGTACCCTGCACCATGGTTTCTCTTTTGGTTGCTAGTACAACACAGCATTGGAGTAGAATACCTATCTCAAGACAGGTTGAGACTTCTAATTCAAACCGAAATAGAATTAAGAGTGGGTGGGATGTGATTGGCTCTACCTTTTGCTTCTCCCAGAAAGCCCTTGGTATCTATTAGTGACTCTGACCAGTCAAGCTGTAGACAGAGATGCACATACAATAGAATGATACTACTCGTGAGAGATGGAGAGGGCTCCAGATAGTTAAAGGGAATGACAAATTAAAAGTGAGAGAGAGAGAGAGCTGTGTGAGCCATATAGTTGTTGACAGACTCCATAGGACCAGGGCTGAGAGCGATGCATTTATGCAACAAGAGTGCTTTATTTCTGCCTGTTTTCAGTTTGTCTGTGTTTTTGTTGAAGTGGTGTTTTTATCCCTCCCAAATGTTTCATTTCTTCTTGCCAAAGAAGCTGAACCTCTTCTCCCGGTCCTTCTCCTTGCCCTCCTTGTTTCGCATGGTGACCCCCCCGCCCTCGGCCGCGCTGGGGGAGATGGGGGGCATGGTCATGGCTCGGCTCAGGGCCCGGGGCCCACAGGGGGACTGGTCTCCCGAGCCCCCGGCTGGGATTGTGGTCTGGATGGAGCGAATCCAGGAGCTCATCTCCGCCTGACACGCACACAAGAGACACACAAGATACACAAGCACGCACACACACAGACGAAAGGGTTAGCTTCTACTGCGACCGGCAGACCCGGATCCCAGCACCACAGGATCAGGATGTGACACTCACCTCATCTTTTGCTTGGAACAGATACTCCTTCCCATCTCCTAGTCTGCAGGGGCACAGAATTGAGACAAGATGAGTGTAAATACATGAATACTACCCTCCCACTCACCTCTACAGCAGTAGTTGAGATTCATGGTGATTTCAAATAACTCCACTGTGTGCTCTAAAGTCAATCTGCATTTCACCTTGATGAGGTTTAGCTTATCAATAACCCAATCCATCACACTTGCAGAAGTTCTCGGATGGACCATCCAATCACTCACTCACTCACTCACTCACTCACTCACTCACTCACTCACTCACTCACTCACTCACTCACTCACTCACTCACTCACTCACTCACTCACTCACTCACTCACTCACTCACTCCATGAATCCATCAATCCATCCATAGCACCCACCCCACCCACCCACCCACCAAACCATCCATCCAAACTGCCCAGTGAAGCCTCCCCTTCTTACCGGAGCTTAAAGACGTATTTCCTCTTCTTGTAGTCATGGGCGACCTCACACACGGCCTCCCCCAGGCTGATGGGCACCTCTCCGTGGTAGGGGATCCCGTTGCTGGCGCTCTTGTTGTCCTTGTAGAACCCGAGGCTTCCCTTCCGTAGGACGCAGTACACGTTCTGCCAGGATCTGAGGGAGGAGAAGCCAGGTCAAAAATGTTTTGTTACAGAAAAACGCAGGAATATTGTTACAGAAACACAGGAATTGATGCTAACAAAGAAAATGTTGATATTTATAGTTGCAGAGCCAAAATTACAACAGCTTTTGAAAACACTTTTTTGTTTGGTCAGACAAGGAGTGATATTAAATTGTGCAAAGGAATTAGACGTCAAAGCTGTGGTACATGGTAAATATCACGGCTATGAACCAATCAGATTGCTTGATTTGAGCTACCCATTGTATAAAGTCCTCTGATTGATCTTCCATGTTGTTGTTTTTTTTTTTTTTTTTATCCCAACCCTGTTTCCTTCTTTCTCCTGATGAGGCCCTCAGCCTCCCTCCCTCCCTCCTCCCATGGGGTCTGTACCTACCTGCTAGCTGCCTTCTTGCTGTGCGACTCCATCTCCTGCTTGCGGCAGAGCATGCCCTCCATGGTGTCCAGGCCCGACTCCGCCCCTCCTCCGCCCCTGCCGGGTAGCGTGGCCGACGGGTCGAGGCGGGAGGACGCCAGCCCACTGTCTCGACCCGGCCCGTTCACAGACTCGGTCTCTGAACCCTGGCATTCACAAGAGAAGACACACGCTAAGTCAGTCAAGAGGAATGGGTGCACAGAGACAGCTAGAGCACTGAGAGAAACTGTCTGTTGGTGACTTGGCGTGGATTTTCAGTTGAATTTTAAACTTTCAACATTCTAACAACAACTGTCATCTTTAGAATGTTGGGTGTTGGGAGTTGGTTGGCGTTGGTTGGGGCGGTGTGCAGACACCTTTACAGAACAAGACACAAGCTAGAAGCCACTATGACACAAAGGGTATCCAACAACACTGTCCTTGACTGTGTCATGGACTTGTCATTGACTGTCTCAGACAACAGCGAATGTTCATAGGCGTTATGATGGCATATACGAGATGAGTACTGGTGCATGGACAGAGGAGGACTACACACAGAAACAAACACACTGACACACTATACAAATATAGACCTGAGACATACAGCATTCAGGGCTCCTCAACACAAACACAACCGACAGACCAATCAAATACACAGCTGGCAGCCTAAAACGTGTATCTGAGTCGAACAGTCACACACACACACGCACGCACATATGCACACGCGCACACACACACACGCACACATGCGCGCACACACACACACAGCTTAGTCTGCTGACAGCAATGGGATGATGCGTTTCGACCGGATAGAATCCAGATATGGATCATGACAAGCCAGTTGGAAGCATTCTGTTGTTGTGAAATTCAGTTCGCGAGGAAATGAGCATTTCCTCACGTCAAAACCGTCTTCCTACCAATACCACATCTACCACCACCACATCACAAACCAAACTACCACACGCATTACATATCCAATACAAGAACCACATATCTTGGCAAAGCTACTGTTACAACTCGGGACAACACAATTGCTTCAACTTTCAAAGTAACACCACATTAACTAATCTCAGATCTCGCAAACACTCATGTCCTGGTCATTTTTGACACCCAGAGAGGCGTGAGAGCATTTCCATCCATGAGCAGAGCCACGTCATGAATCTGCCTGAGACCTGGACAGCGATGGAGCTTTGTCTCAAGACTCTGAAGTGCGCGTGTGCTCAAATCAAGCAATGGTGCGTCCATGACAGAGAGCGATGGCGCCCTCTGCTGGGCCAGGCTGGAGTACTGCGGCGGACCAGGAGCTGAGCGCAGGCCAGCCAGGCAGGGATGGGGGCAATGAGGAGGCCAGGCTGGGACTAGGGCTCAGTAACTTTAGGTACTCACGCGTTTCAGCTGCTTGGGCTTAGAGACACGCTTAGGCTCTGATTTCTGTCCCACTGACAACGATACTGATAACGACTGCAGGCAAAAATGCAACAAGAAATAGTTCAGAGAGTCCTTATGTGTGGACGTTGCTCGCCACTGCTAGTGTGAGTGAAACAGACCGTGACACAAACATGGATATAGGACAAAGGGACACACACTCATATCATAAACACACTCAGACAGAACAACTGGTGTGGCATTTACAGATCTGCCAGTACATTCTGCCACACATATAAACCTGAAAAGCTTTCTTTACAACATGTTTTAATACATTATGGACAAGACAACACGAGGAAGACGTTAAACATCTGTACCGAGATCTGAATATGTAAGAGGTAAGAATCCCTCAGAAAGATTATGATTGAATGTCGAGGATATTATAATGTAGATTATACTGTATGAGCTGTTGGTGATTGAATGTCGAGGATATTATAATGTAGATTATACTGTATGAGCTGTTGGTGATTGAATGTCGAGGATATTATAATGTAGATTATACTGTATGAGCTGTTGGTGATTGAATGTCGAGGATATTATAATGTAGATTATACTGTATGAGCTGTTGGTGATTGAATGTTGAGGATATTATAATGTAGATTATACTGTATGAGCTGTTGGTGATTGAATGTCGAGGATATTATAATGTAGATTATACTGTATGAGCTGTTGGTGATTGAATGTCGAGGATATTATAATGTAGATTATACTGTATGAGCTGTTGGTGATTGAATGTCGAGGATATTATAATGTAGATTATACTGTATGAGCTGTTGGTGACTGAATGTCGAGGATATTATAATGTTTGTTGACAGCGCCTCTCACCTGCGATGTGTCCTGGTCACTGTGGACTCCGTTCACGGATACAGACTGGTTCAGCGTGGTCTGGTCCAGACTGGTCCTGGGGGGAATGAGAGACCGGTCAGGGGGAATGAGAGACCGGTCAGCGGGAATGAGAGACCGGTCAGGGGGAATGAGAGACCGGTCAGGGGGAATGAGAGACCGGTCAGCGGGAATGAGAGACCGGTCAGGGGGAATGAGACCCCGGTCAGGGAGAATGAGAGACCGGTCAGGGAGAATGAGAGACCGGTCAGGGGGAATGAGAGACCGGTCAGCGGGAATGAGAGACCGGTCAGGGGGAATGAGAGACCGGTCAGCGGGAATGAGAGACCGGTCAGGGAGAATGAGAGACCGGTCAGGGGGAATGAGAGACCGGTCAGCGGGAATGAGAGACCGGTCAGCGGGAATGAGAGACCGGTCAGGGGGAATGAGAGACCGGTCAGGGGGAATGAGACCGGTCAGCGGGAATGAGAGACCGGTCAGCGGGAATGAGAGACCGGTCAGGGAGAATGAGAGACCGGTCAGGGGGAATGAGAGACCGGTCAGGGGGAATGACACTGGTCAGGGGGAATGAGAGACCGGTCAGCGGGAATGAGAGACCGGTCAGCGGGAATGAGAGACCGGTCAGGGGGAATGAGACCGGTCAGCGGGAATGAGAGACCGGTCAGCGGGAATGAGAGACCGGTCAGGGAGAATGAGAGACCGGTCAGGGGGAATGACACCGGTCAGGGGGAATGAGAGACCGGTCAGGGGGAATGAGAGACCGGTCAGGGGGAATGAGAGACCGGTCAGCGGGAATGAGAGAACGGTCAGGGGGAATGAGAGACCGGTCAGGGAGAATGAGAGACCGGTCAGGGGGAATGAGAGACCGGTCAGGGGGAATGAGACACCGGTCAGGGGGAATGAGAGACCGGTCAGGGAGAATGAGAGACCGGTCAGCGGGAATGAGAGACCGGTCAGGGGGAATGAGAGACCGGTCAGCGGGAATGAGAGACCGGTCAGGGGGAATGAGAGACCGGTCAGGGGGAATGAGACCGGTCAGGGGGAATGAGAGACCGGTCAGGGGGAATGAGAGACCGGTCAGCGGGAATGAGAGACCGGTCAGGGGGAATGAGAGACCGGTCAGGGGGAATGAGAGACCGGTCAGGGGGAATGAGAGACCGGTCAGCGGGAATGAGAGACCGGTCAGCGGGAATGAGAGACCGGTCAGCGGGAATGAGAGACCGGTCAGGGAGAATGAGAGACCGGTCAGGGGGAATGAGACCGGTCAGGGGGAATGAGAGACCGGTCAGGGGGAATGAGAGACCGGTCAGCGGGAATGAGAGACCGGTCAGCGGGAATGAGAGACCGGTCAGGCTCAGGACATCTAGACGATCACGCTGCACTCAGACTGTAATAAAGGTCCGTCTGTCTGTCCGTCTATGGAGGAGGGGTTCCCTTCCTAAACTCACCTGGCTCCAGACTCGTGTGCTTGGCTCTCGGCCTCAGACTGGGCCACCTCCGTGGGGGGCGGCGTGGGTGGCCTCCTGGCCCTCTCCTCCTCCTCTCTTATCCTCTGGAGCTCCTGCTCCTCCAGCTGAGAGGGAAGGAGGTGGTTATGTGGAATATATGATTTATTCTATCTACAGGAAACTATTGACATGCACATGATTGTAATTTATGCTGACACGCACTCTGGATGAACCGAACTGCGATAATATTTTTGATGCCTGCTATTATAGGATTACTTATTACTTACTTTTTGTTTATATGTCTATATGTGTTTTTATTGTGGGCTGTACAACAAGCCACATCCTTGAGGATATTAAAGTTTTCAAAGTCTAGCTGAGGCTGTCTGGTGACTAGGAAGGCGTTCCAACGCCCCCACACACACACGCCCCTCCCCTCACCGTGGTGAGTTTCTCCAGCAGGACGAAGCGCTCCTCCCAGCCGGCGGCCAGCTTCTCGAAGGCCTCGTGGCGTTTGATCAGGCTCTCCACCTCGTCCACGTTGGCGCCCAGGTCCGCCGCGCGCACCAGGGGCTCCTGGCCCGCCAGCCACGACTCGGCTATGTAAGCGTCCCGGCCGAACTGCAGCACCTCCAGCACTGACACGGACAGAGCACGTTGGGGAAAAGAATGATTGAGAATCAAAACATTTCAATGTTTATTTAAGCTGAAGTTGAAATGCTTATTTTAAACGCACAATACAGCAGCAAACAACGGACGCGTTTCAGCCCTCCGGCCGTCGCCAGCGTTTACCAGAAAGAGAGATGGAACATGAGACATTGCAAAAGGTGGCGACACAAAAAAATACTGACAATGTACTTACACACACAAACACCCCCCCCCTCCCCCGCCCTGCACTTACATGTGAACAAAGACATTAGCACAAACACAGACACCGCCGTGCGAGCGGAGGCGTGCTCGGAGCACATACCGATCTGAAGGTGGTCCATCTTGTCCTGCCACTTCTGGTTGATCTCGGCCCTCCTTCCCTGGAGCTGATCCAGTTTCTCCCGGACCTGTCGGACAGGTGACAACATCACATGGAAAGGCTCACAAAACCAGTATGATGCAGGTAGACGTGCGTTTGTGCGTGTATGTGTGTGTGTGTGTATGTGTGATTACTGTATGTACAGTGACAGTACTCATACCTCATCTGCTGCATAGTGGTTGTTGTTGATAAGAGTGTTGCCCATCTCGTTGCAGGCAGTGAAGCTGTCGGCCCGGGTCTCAATCTCAGACTTGATGTCCTGGTGGTTGGCTATGACCAGCCCCGCAGAGGACACGTCCCTAGGAGGAGGAGGACAGTGAGGGACAGAGAGGTTCAGTGGGGCACCAATCATTAACCTTCACTGAACCGAATCTAATGATAGATAAGATAAGATAAACTTTAATAAATTCCCGGGGGTGGGGTGGTGGGGGGGTTTGGGACAGATCCGGACAGGTCAGACTGCAGCTAAGCGGGCGTGGCTTTACCTGGGGCTGTCGTGGGTGTCGATCTGCAGGTTGACCCCGTCCATCCACAGCATGAGGTCGCGCACCATGTTGAAGAAGCGGAACTTCTCCACCGTGTCCAGCAGGAGGAGCCGGCGAGCCTGGCTGGCCCCCAGCAGGCCCTCCCAGGCCTCCGTCACAGAGCGCTCGCTCCGGTGGATCTCCTCTGCCTTCTCCCCAGCGTAGGCCTTCTGCAGCCGCGCCGCGTCGTCCTGCACCTGGTTCACCTGGGACACACACACACCCACACACGCGCGCACACACGCACACGCACGCGCACACGCGCACACACACACACACACACACACACACACACGTACTGTATCAGCCAACCAATCTGCTAAGGTGGGCGAGTCATTCTTGACGGTTGCTATTAGACTTTATAACTCATCTGCCTTCGCTGACATTGAACCGTTTGTGGACTAAGCTTGCATTTGCTTTTTAACATTCTGCCCTTTGCACATCAGTCCGAGCACTTGAACGTGTTTGAATATTTGTGTCTATGTAGGCTTACATGTTGTTGTTTGAGTTTTAATGTATTTGGCTGCTATGACGATTTAATTTCCCTTGGGGGATTAATAAAGTCGTCCGTCTGTCTGTGTCTGTCTGGTGTTTATCCCCATCAAACCCCCCACTCCCCATACTGGGCGCCCCACCTGTCCGCTGAGGGCCTGGATGTCGTGTTCGTAGGCGTTGTGCTGGCGGTGGAGGTGCTGCACGGTGTTGAGGTCGCGGCCCAGGTCGGAGGGCAGCGCCTCCCTCTTCTCGCGGACGCGCCCCAGCGCCTCACGGGCGTCTTGGTGGAAGCGGTGCAGCTCGTAGGAGGCGGCCAGCATCTGCGTGCGCGTGTCCATCAGCTCCAGCAGGTCGGCCCACGCCTCGTTCAGACCGTCCTTCCACTCGGCCACGCTGGCGTTCTCCGGGTGGCCCGACTCGATCAGGTCGTCCGCCTGCCCGTTGACGCCGTCCACGCGCTCCTGGCCGATGTTGCTGGTGTCGCGGGCGAACTCCCGGAACTTGTCCCTCAGCATCTGAGCACAAGACGAGCGGCATCAGGGTTCCCACTCTAAGTCAAATGTCAAATTCC
This sequence comes from Borostomias antarcticus, assembly GCF_949987555.1. Lineage (NCBI taxonomy): Eukaryota > Metazoa > Chordata > Actinopteri > Stomiiformes > Stomiidae > Borostomias > Borostomias antarcticus. The sequence goes on from NC_140248.1 coordinate 14,762,843, forward strand.
CTGACTTTTCCCTGACTGTCAATGACTAAAAAGCTGAATTTCCATGACCTGTAATGAACGGAAAAACTGCTGACGAGCGGGAAGAGGATAAATGGGAGCTGAAAAAGTAACCATAACAACCACTCACGCAATACAGATAATAAGATGTCCAGTAAGCGCTCTCTCACCGTGACGTGTTCGTAGTCCTGGCCCAGCTCGTGGGAGCCGGCCACCACCTCCCTCTCTGCGATCCACTGCTCCAGGTCGTCCACCTCCCTCTTCAGCTGGGTCAGCCTCAGACGCTCCTGCAGACGTCCCCGACGCTCCTCTGCCAGGTCCTTCAGCCCCGCGTACAGCTTGTCCACCTGGGCTTGCCGTAGGGTGATCCGCTCGCTGGCCAGGAGGGAACAGAAGCAGAGTTTTGAGACCAGTCACAGTCATGTGATTTAAACTCATATTGTGATCTATAAAAAAATTGTTTTAGGCAACAAGTGCACAGTGTGGGGAGGGGGGGGGGGGGCATGTTGTCCCCCGCCCACGACGCATGTTCCTTTGTGGTAATTAAGTGGAAACGTGATATTTTCTTCATGAATATGAATATTCTGAAATGTTTTAAGTATTATTCATTGTATGTGTGTTAGTATTTAACTCCCAGAGCTGTAAACCCTGAGCACTTTCTTTCATATCCTTCTTTCAACTACTGAAGTATAATTTTTTATGTACAAAGCAAAATGTACTTGGCAATGGGGAAAATGTATTGTGCCGATCACTCCCAGATGGTGGGCTCTGGTACATGTGTGATGGACAAACAAACGCACACAGTAACGCACCAGAGTCGACCTAAATATTTAATCGGGGTGGGGGACAATTAGGAGGTCAGCTACTCATTGTTTACAGTAACAGCCCCAGTAACAGCAAATGACCCCTCACCTCTCCGGGTGCTCGCTGGTCACCATGAGACGGCTGCTGTTGGCCAGCTGGTGGATGGTCTGGGCGTAGTCCTCCAGGGCCTGCTCCAGGATCTGGTGCTTCTTCACCATCACCAGAGCACTCTGCTCGTCCTGCAGGACACACGCACACACACACACACACACGCACACGCACACGCACACGCACGCGCACGCACACGCACACGCACACACACACGCACACACACACGCACACACACGCACACACACACACACCACATGGAGTTAGCGTCGTCAAGCTAGCCTGGCTCCACCCCCTGAATCACACGCCCACTTTAATTTTCGGAATGCGATTCAGGGTCTGGAAAAGCTCTCGTCCAGAGTGGAATTCCAACCAGGCCAATCAGCGTCCTTTGATTGTGATGCCGGAATCAAAAGGCGCAACATGGTTGGTTAGGGGACGAACTAATCGCTTAGGATTCCTTCGGCAACGCCCATCTTATTTAGCTGTGTATTTAAGCCAAAAACTTAGCTCTCGTGGGTTGCGATCCCAGGACTCTATCACAATGACTGTTCCTAGAGTTCGGACTGAGATGGGCAAAAAGGCTTTTATGTACTCTGCCCCCTCAACATGGAACACTTTACAAAACATGCTTAAACCACCTCCAGGACAGAATCACTCTAAATGAATTCAAAAGTGCTGTAAAGGCTATAGAAACCCAATCTATTGGTAGTTGTAATTGTTAATTGATCGTCATATGAACTATTACTGATTTTGCGCTTTGAGCTAGTCTTGTTAACATTTGTTGTCATTGTTGTAGCGGTTGTTATTGTTGTATCGTAACCTTTATGTTTAGTTGTGTATCGTAACCTTTATGTCTTTTTTTCAAGAAACTGTGTTGCTGCCTCTCTTGGCCAGGATTCTCTTGTAAAAGAGATTTTAATCTCAATGCGTTTTTAACCTGGTTAAATAAAGGTATAATTAAAAAAAAAAAGAGAATTTTTGTCTCTGTGCTTCAATCAACGTGTGCTGCTCTGTCTGTTCTTATTTCAAATTCAGTCTGAGTGTCAGGCTAGAACCACTATGAAAATAAATGAATAAACCAACATGAATATTCCTAAATCTATGGTTATCCAGGTTTTAAATCAGTGTGTGTGTGCGTGTCTGTCTCCTAGCCTCACCTTGGCCTTCTCCTCTGACATCATGTGCAGCTCCTGCTCCCCCATCCAGGCTTCGGCCTCGGCCGCGTCGGCGTAGAACTGCTGGGCGCGGTTGGCCTCCACCAGGCGCACGTGGCGCTCGTCCGTCTCGGCGATGAGCTGCGCCCACAAGTCCCGGAGCTCGGCCAGGCGGCTCTCCAGGGCGGCCTGCCTCTCCCCGTCCACCTCCTCCTGGGCCGGGGCCAGGCTCCGCCGGTGGGCCTGGATGTCGTCGATGCGAGGCTGGTGGCCCTGGATCTCCTTCTGTAGGGTCTGGAGGAGGGTAAGTAAGTAAGCACATTTTATTTATATAGCACTTTTCACAGAGATGACCCACAAAGTGCTTCACACAGGTTAAATGTATACAAAGCATCAACAAAACAAAGGACAACAGTCATAGACATACAGTCAAATGAACTCAACAAACGCCTGTCTACACAGAAGCGTCTTTAGCTGCTTCTTAAAAATGTCCACAGAGGCCGCAGCTCCGGTCCTGAAGAAGAGTATTCCACAATCTAGGTGCCACAGACTCCAAGTCTCTGTCATCTTTGGTCTTAAGCCTGGTGCGAGGGACCACCCTTTCACCACCCTGCTGGCCTGTGTGTGTGTGTATGTGTGTGTGTACCTGGTTCTTCTTGATGAGCAGCTGCACGCTGGGCAGGTCCTTGCCGTGGTCGGTGGAGTTGGCCAGCGGCATCCTCTCCTTCACCCACAGCTGACAGGAGACCAATCAGAGACAGTTACACGTGTGGACCTCAGGACAAAACACTACACACAAACCAAAAATGGTTTGCCAACTACTTTCTCTTCGATTCAAGTCAATATTTATAGTTTTTTTTATACAGTAGCAGGTATTTATAGTTATTTATTTTACTTCACATATTTTGTTGTTGTATTATATATATTATGTATTTTAATTCAGATATATATTTTGGCTACTCGTGCACTTTGGCTTCAGCACTGGATTATGCTCATAGTCACTTGTTTAGAAAGGTGATGCTCTGGGGAGTAGTAGTACACCGACTACCTATGTTAAATGCACTTATTGTAAGTCGCTTTGGATAAAAGCGTCTGCTAAATTACTAATGTATGATGATGATGATGATGATGATATATGATGACCCTTGATTCTTGATATTATTCTGTACCTCTTCTGTTTTTCTCTGCTGTTGTAACACTCAAATTTCCCCTTCTGGGGATTGTTAAAGTTATAAATCTCATCTTATGCGACACTCACAATCTCGTCCTCCAGGTCTCTGTTGAACTGATGTGCTTCTTTGGAGGCCAGCAGGCGCTGTTGTCTCTGCCGGAGGGGGTCCTGGAGCTGGGAGAAGCTGTCGGTGACGCGCCTCTGCTGGCCGTCCACCTCGGCCAGGCCGGCGTCCTCCTGGGATAGCGCCAGGGCCTGCGACTGCAGAGACTGCACCTCCTTCTCCCGCACCTCCATCTGGTGCTCCAGCATCTTACACAGGGGACAACGAGGGGGGAGGGGGCGTCAGGCATGCTCATCCACAATCTATTGTCATCTGTTAAAGTTAAAGTTAAAATCCCAATGATTGTCACACACCCGACCTGAGGGTGGTGAAATTAGTTCTCCGCATTTGACCCATCCCCTGGGGGAGCGGTGAGCAGCAGCGGGAATCATTTGGTGATTTGATGATTTAGCCCCCCAATGCCAGCCCTTGATGCTGAGTGCCAAGCAGGGAGGCAATGGGTACCATTTTTTAATAGTCTTTGGCATGTGTGTAGTACTGGACGTAGGACAGTGTAGAGGCTCCTGTACCGTTCATCCATGGCGTTGATGTTTCCACCCACCTGGTGCTTTTTCAGCAGGATGTTGACGCTGGTCAGGTCCTTGCCGAAGTCGTCGCTGTACAGCTGGCCCTCCAGGTTCTTCAACCAGCCGTCCAGGGCGGAGCAGCTCTGGGTGAACAGCTCAGCCCTGTTGGCGTCGAAGAGGCACTGCGCCTTGGTGCGCGTGGTGCCCTCCAGCTCCTCCCACTGGCCCTGTAGGCCCTCCAGGGTCTGCTGGACGACGGGCTGCAGCTCTGGCTTCTCCTTCACCAGTGCCTGCCCCTCCTGACGGGGGGAAGAGGAGGAGAGGATGGGGGGAGGAGAGGTGGAAGAGGAGGAATTGTGTGTGTGTGTGTGGGAGGGGGGGGATTGGTGTCAGACTGGTAATTACACACACACATAAGCATTTATGTTGGTCGTGGTCCTACCTTGTCAATTTTGTCCAGCCAGTCCTTGTTGGAGGCCAACTCGGCCATGAAGGCCTGGTGTTTCTGCCACTTGCTGTGGAGGTTCCTGGCCTCGTCGTACGACATGTCCTGGGCGGTCAGCATCTTCTCGTTGATCCAGAGAGAGAGCTGTGCAGAAGAGAGCAGAGTAGGATTCGACAAAAAGCAAAATAATGACACTAATAATAAGACTAATTTGGCATATTACAAATCCCATGTCCATAAAACTGTCATACCAAACATCACTTCAGAGTCATTTACCTCCTGTCCATCTTGCAGGAAGTGCTGAAGTTCGCGATTGTCCTTCAATTTAGTCAGGAGTTCATTTGCGGCTTGTTTATTCTTCTGATGCCTGATTACAAACATAAGAAGGAAAGATGGAATTAAAGTCACTCTTTCATCCCTACAGTATTTGATCACTTAATACGTATTCCTCCTCTCTCCTGATCCGTCTCCCTCCCCTCACCTCTCCTGGATGGAGTCGGCCTTCTCCAGGATCTTGTCGGAGTTGGCATTGAGGTCGTTGACGAGGCGGCGCCCGGCCTCCACCACGCCGGCGATCTTCTCCTCGCTGGCCTCCATGGTGGTCAGGAAGTCCTCGTGCTTCTTTATGGCCTCGTCCGCCCCCTGTAGGCTGGAGGGCATCTCTGTGTGGGACAGCACGTACTCCTACAGGGAGGGAAAGAGAGAGAGAAAGAGAGAGAAGATTTTTATTCATATATAAAGGCACCTCTTAAGAACCTATTGTATTTGTATTTTGCTACTTTTTCACTTTGCCTTCAACACTAGGTTATATTCTTAGTCACTTGTTTAGAAAGGAGATGCACTTGTGAGTTCCGGTGAGTAGTAGTACACCGACTACCTACGTTAAATGCAATTATTGTTAAGTCGCTTTGGATAAAAGCGTCTGCTAAATGACTGTAAATGTAATGTAAGTGTTAAGGCAGCATCTCTATAAGATTGTCTCACACAGAAAAGCTCTTTCCTCCAGGCTGTCGTCGGTCATCTCACCTGGCTGTTGAGGAAGCCCTCCGCCTGCTTCACGTCCCTCAGGAAGGTCTGGAAGTCGAAGGCTTGGGCCAGCAGGCTGTGCCGGTTCTCCCACATGCGGCGCAGATCGTGCCAGCCGATGTCCAGCGCCTGCAGCCTCTGGGCCAGGAACATGTACTGGGAGTCCGTTTGGCCCTGGGTCACCTCCTCACCCAGCCCCCGCATCTTCTCGTAGTCCTCCTTGTAGTTGTCCACCTCGTTCTTGATGCCCTCGTGCTGCGCGAGCAGGGCCTCGGCCTCAGGCAGCGAAGTGGGGATGTCCTCCGATGCCACGGCTGTCTGGGTGCGTGACAGCCAGGACTGGAAGTCGTCCAGGTCGCGCAGGAAGCCCTGCAGCTTGCTGGCCTCGCCCAGGGACTCCTCACGCCGCTTCATGGTGGCGTTGAGCTCCTCCCACACCTCCTGGATCTCGGTCAGGCGGGCCTGGATCTCCTCCGCCTGGTCCGGGTGCTCCGCAGCCAGCTTCTCCGCCTCCTGCCTCAGGTCGTTCAGCTTACCCTGCACAGACACGGGCAATTAGGCCATACGCTGACATGTTTCAGTCACGTTCAGGAAAACATAATAGCTCTATTAAAGATGCAATTATGTGGTTTGTGATTTCCTGTTAAGAATTTTTTGGAAAGATTTTGAAAAATGCACCCAACAAAATCACCCGCCCCTCCCTTCAGGGCTCCCTCCAAAGCCACTGCTGCAAACTGGGGGGAACAAATGGCACTCACTAGGCAGGTAGGTAATTTGAAAGGCAGGTAAGTTGTCAACTCGAAATGATTGGATGTACTTATTACAGTCCTACAACTTCCATAGATGTCTGGATGTAATGAGAATTGCAAAAAAATATAACAAAAAGTGATTTTGAGCCAAACCACATACTGCACCTTTAATGTTTAACTAATGCCTATGGAAACCACTCCATGCCACTCTCTCCTGCCATCCCTAAGCCCTGCGGTACCTGGATGGCCTCAAGGTCTCTCTCCATGCCGGTGAGTTTGCGCTGCAGAGCCATGACGCCAGCCAGGTCGTTGCCCAGGCCCTCGGTGGATTCGATCACCTTGGTCTTCTCCCTCATCCAGGTCTGGATCTCGTTGCACTCCAGGTGGTAGTTCTGGATGTTGAGAGCCGAATCCAGGTCCTGCTTCTTCTGGCCGGCCAGCCTCTGGAACTCCTGCCACCTGGGGAACAACGCATGGGAACATCTCAGCGATGGTTTGCTGGGTGCATCTCTGAGGGGGACGAGTCCGCCTACAGGCGGGAGATTGACCATCTGGTCTGATTTCCTGGTGCGGCCAAAATGACCTGGAGCTCAACGCTCTAAAGACAGCAGAGATGGTTAAGGAGTTGGCTGTTTGTATTGCTCTGGTTAAAAGTGTTAACTAAATTACTAAAATGTAAATGTAAAAATAGGATAGGCAATTGTTACAGTCTTCTTGAGAGTTAATCTACGTGTGTGTGTGTGTGTGTGTGTGTGTGTGTGTGTGTGTGTGTGTGTGTGTGTGTGTGTGTGTGTGTGTGTGTGTGTGTGGTAAATGTCTTATGTTGTGGGCAGCCTCTGACCGTTTGTTGAGCTGGTCCTGTGTCTGGTGGATCTGGTCTTTGCTACGGTTGTCGGAGCCCAACAGCTGCTCGACCACCTGGTTGACGTCTGCGATGCGAGTGCCCAGGTTGTTCATCTCAGGCTCCAGGGTCTCGAACCTGCAGCCACAAACAACCGCATTAGTCTCATTTTTTATGAATATCTAGTCCTAAATTACAGAGACATGCAGGTTTTTAGTTCTCATAGGAGAGGACAGATCAAAAATGCCATACCTACTTCAAATAACAAGAAAGCGTTATTTACAGGTTCTGACCACTATCAATCATCACTGGGGAGACTTGACTGTCCTCTGTCCTCATACCTGCTCTCTGCTGCCCCCTGGCTCACCTCTGCTGCACCACCTCCAGGTCCTCCAGCTTGGTGGGGATCTCCATGCCGTCCAGCCACTGCTCCTTCTCCCCCACCCACAGCTGGCATGCCCCCGCCTCGCTGAACATAAGGTAGAGGGCCAGCGCCCCCTCCAGGGCCTGCCGCCGCGACGCCGACAGGGACTCCAGCTCCTGGTAGCGCTGCTCGATAGCAGGCAGGCGCCCCTCCACCTGCACGCACGTCAAATCAAACTCGGCTAACAGGTCTATGCAAAAATATGGCAAATAAGGGTGCGTGTCCACCGGCAAGCTGTATTTTAGAGATGGCGCTGTTTTCTCGTTGTTTACAATGGGTAGTGAGTTCTAGGGCACTCTAGAGACGAGAGCTGTGTTCCGAGCGCTTTTTAGATGCTTTATTGATCCCCCAAGGGGGAAATTTGGCATTTCAGCAGTTGAAATTACAGCAAGGTTGAAGTGAAAAGGACACTAGATACAGGCACTGTGTAAAGGCTCTGACCTGAGGTGAGTGAGCGAAGGCCTGGGGCAGGCACTCGGCCTGCTCGTGCAGGGAGTCGATGAGGGTGCGGTGGCTCTGGATCTCCTCCTCCACCTCCCTCTGCTTGCGGGCCAGTGTCTGGGTGGAGAACTCGTCGTGGCCCACCTCCTGGCTGGACACCTGGCGCAGCGTCTCCAGGATCCACGCCTCCATGTCGTTGGCGTCCGTCTGGAACTGGTGCAGCGCCACCGCCTCCTTCAGGTTCAGCTCCCTCAGCTGGGACGTCTGGGAGAGAACGACACAGCGTCCACACATTACAACCAGGTAGGACACACACCATCCACACATTACAACCAGGTAGGACACACATGGTCCACACATTACAACCAGGTAGGACATACATGGTCCACACATTACAACCAGGTAGGACACACATGGTCCACACATTACAACCAGGTAGGACACACACCATCCACACATTACAACCAGGTAGGACACACATGGTCCACACATTACAACCAGGTAGGACACACACAGTCCAAACATTACAACCAGGTAGGACACACACGGTACACACATTACAACCAGGTAGAACACACACAGTCCAAACATTACAACCAGGTAGGACACACATGGTCCACACATTACAACCAGGTAGGACACACACCATCCACACATTACAACCAGGTAGGACACACACCATCCACACATTACAACCAGGTAGGACACACACGGTCCACACATTACAACCAGGTAGGACACACACGGTCCACACATTACAACCAGGTAGGACACACATGGTCCACACGTTACAACCGAGTAGGACACACACGGTCCACACATTACAACCAGGTAGGACACACACAGTCCACACATTACAACCAGGTAGGACACACACGGTCCACACATTACAACCAGGTAGGACACACATGGTCCACACTGGTAGGACACTGTCATAGAAATTGTAGTTTCACTCTACCTCCCTCAACCTTTCACATGCAAAACCCCTAGCTGTGCTAACCTCATTTATAACAGGATGACATCTCCAGGAGGTCGACACACCCCAGACTTTGTCTGCCCTAGAATAACATTTCTTTGTTCCATTGTCCCTACCTGAAACCTATTCAAGATTTACCGCCCTTTCTAATATCATGTGTCTCAACTCTTGACCATTGTTGATGATGTCTGCCATTTATTATGACGTGTACAGATGGGTTAGCCAATCACATCTCTGGAAGCGTCATACTTGTGTATTGCTTGAATATAAGACCCCGCAACACCTTTCTGTTTCACTTCTGTTCGATGAATCACTCACGTGCGTTATCCTGAAGTCATTGCGCTCGTATGTTTTCTTAATAAATCAGACTTAACCTCTTTGAGCAAACCTTGGCAAATCCTTTACTTTCGATCAGATTTATTTCCACTACAATTGGCGACGAGTAACCTTTCTTTGTTCAAGATTTACCGCCCTTTCTAAGATCACGTGTCTCAACTCTTGACCATTGTTGATGATGTCTGCCATTTATTATGACATGTACAGATGGGTTAGCCAATCACATCCCTGGAACGCACATGGTTCACACATTACAACCAGGTAGGACACCCATGGTCCACACATTACAACCAGGTAGGACACACATGGTCCACACATTACAACCAGGTAGGACACACATGGTCCACACATTACAACCTGGTAGGACACGCATTGCAATTGTTTTCTAGCGTAAACCCTAATTTTGTGGTAGAACTCAAGAGAACAAGATACTGTACAGTAGAGCTGCTAGATACAGCTGCTAGAAGACAGCACTCAAGATAGGTAAAATATGTAACTAGTAAGTAGCCTTGAGAGCCATTGGTTCTCGAGCCTAGTGGCCCATAGTGCAGGAGCCTATCTCCTGATTCCTTAGCGTGAGGCAGCTTGATGTACAAGTAGACCCCCTGGACATGACGCTAGTATGTCGCAGGGACCCCAATCTAACCCTCGATGCTGAGTGCCAAGCAGGGAGGCATTGGGTCTTTGGCATGACTCGGCCAGGGATTGAACCTCCCAACCTTCTCCTCCCAATCTCAGAGCGGACACTAACCACAAGGCCACTGAAAATATGGCCAAACCCTAATATCAGGAGGTCCACTTCTCCTCACACCCATCCCTGGCCCTCTCACCTCCTCCAGGTGTGCCCACTGGGCTCGCACTTCCCGGATCCTCTCCGTGACCTCCGGCGCTCCGACGTGCCCCTCCCGGACCAGGGCCTCCCCGGCGGCGATGCTGTGGCTCAGTGGGCCGTAGCGGGCCGCCATCTCGTCGCGGAAGGCCTCGTGCTTGCTGAGCAGGTGCAGGGCGGAGGTGAGGTCGCGGCCGCAGTCGCCACCCGCCAGGATCTGCTCCTGCTCCCGGATCCAGGCCGCCTCCTCGCCCAGCTCCCACAGGAACTGCCACAGGCGCCGCGAGTCCTCCAGTCGTGCTCGCCGCTCACCCGCCAGCCGGCCCAGCTCCTCGTAGGCCTGGCCCAGCAGAGACACCTTCTCACTCACCAGCGCCGGCTCGCACGGCGTATACACTAGCAGGAGAGAGGAAGATTGATTTATTTGAAAGAATGTTCAAATACACATAGTGCTTTCCCAATGGGAAACAACGAGCAACAATATCGTTAAAAAACATTCTAACGAGGATTAAAAACGCGATTAAGTCTGGCGACTTATTTCCACTGCGGTCCTCTTCAAAGGAAGAGGAAGAACCCCCAGTTTACCAAGCGGCTGTCATAAAGGAATCCAGACTCAGGCCTTGAATCGCAGCTTAACTGTGATGTTTCGTTGGTGTGTGTGTGTGTAACGTCTCACCCTGGTCGTCCGAGGTGAAGCGCTGGGCGGCGCCCTGCACGGCGCGGACCCTCTCGGCCTGGGCGGAGATGTCGGCCTCCACCAGGGTGTGTGTCTGCAGCAGGTCCTCCACGTCGTGCAGGTGCTTCCCGCTGTCCTGGGACTGCAGGCGACCCTGAGGGACCACGGGGCACAGCGGCAGACCGTCAGCAGCGCCAGTAAACACAGAGCCCAGCTCACACACGCACGTACGCACACACACACACAGAACACACACACACACAGGGCCCAACACACACACACACACACACACACACACACACACACACACACACACACACACACACACACACACACACACACACACACACACATGGCAGGCCGAGAGCAGCACAGTGCCAATGGCAGAGCCAGGAGGAGCAGTATGGCTCCAGTCACAGAGGCATTGAAGGCCCCTGAAATTGATGGAAGCAAGTGACCCTCTGGTCAGACCCAGGAGAGCAGGATATGAACACGTTTAAAATGTTGGATTATAAGATCCTTCTTATTAGAGGGTATTGGGAGGGTGTACCGAAAAATACAACTATGCTTCCAGCTGCCAATAATGGCTGCAGATTAAGAAGGGAGGTCAGTATCTTTAATGTGGACCAACCTTTGAGTAGACTGGTAAGTGGGACTTTATCTCCATACAACAGAAGGCTCATTGGGGACTGTTGAGGCAAGACTTCTTCTCCGCATCGCAATTAAACTAGTGTTCAAGACGGGAGGGTTATCTGAAGGTTAAGGACTAATAAGACTATAGGGGCAGTGTGTCAGTCTGTACCTAGTCAGGCTGGCCTGCCTCAGCCAAGCCCAGCGCAGGCAGACAGGGCCGGGCCGGGCCGGGCCTGTGGGGTGCCTGCCAGGAGTGGACAAGGCCACTGTGGGTGTCACTGTACCCTTACATAGCACTGAGGCGAGGCCTGGTCAAGCTGTGTCCATCCATTTAGGAGATAAGAGGTGTTTGTTTACGGCCTGGAGGAAAGTGTTGGGTAGTAGGGACTGAGACTGTGGCTGAGTGAAATGTTGAAGTAGGGAAGGACTGTGTCTGAGTCTACTAACCCTGGAGGAGGGTGTTGTAGTAGGGAGGGACTGTGGCTGAGTCTACTAACCCTGGAGGAGGGTGTTGTAGTAGGGAGGGACTGTGGCTGAGTCTACTAACCCTGGAGGAGGGTGTTGTAGTAGGGAGGGACTGTGTCTGAGTCTACTAACCCTGGAGGAGGGTGTTGTAGTAGGGAGGGACTGTGGCTGAGTCTACTAACCCTGGAGGAGGGTGTTGTAGTAGGGAGGGACTGTGGCTGAGTCTACTAACCCTGGAGGAGGGTGTTGTAGTAGGGAGGGACTGTGGCTGAGTCTACTAACCCTGGAGGAGGGTGTTGTAGTAGGGAGGGACTGTGTCTGAGTCTACTAGGCCTGGAGGAGGGTGTTGCAGTAGGGAGGGACTGTGGCTGAGTCTACTAGGCCTGGAGGAGGGTGTTGTAGTAGGGAGGGACTGTGGCTGAGTCTACTAGGCCTGGAGGAGGGTGTTGTAGTAGGGAGGGACTGTGGATGAGTCTACTAGGCCTGGAGGAGGGTGTTGCAGTAGGGAGGGACTGTGGCTGAGTCTACTAGGCCTGGAGGAGGGTGTTGTAGTAGGGAGGGACTGTGGCTGAGTCTACTAGGCCTGGAGGAGGGTGTTGTAGTAGGGAGGGACTGTGTCTGAGTCTACTAACCCTGGAGGAGGGTGTTGTAGTAGGGAGGGACTGTGTCTGAGTCTACTAACCCTGGAGGAGGGTGTTGTAGTAGGGAGGGACTGTGTCTGAGTCTACTAACCCTGGAGGAGGGTGTTGTAGTAGGGAGGGACTGTGGCTATGTCTACTAGGCCTGGAGGAGGGTGTTGTAGTAGGGAGGGACTGTGTCTGAGTCTACTAACCCTGGAGGAGGGTGTTGTAGTAGGGAGGGACTGTGGCTATGTCTACTAGGCCTGGAGGAGGGTGTTGTAGTAGGGAGGGACTGTGGCTGAGTCTACTAGGCCTGGAGGAGGGTGTTGTAGTAGGGAGGGACTGTGGCTGAGTCTTACTAACCCTGGAGGAGGGTGTTGTAGTAGGGAGGGACTGTGGCTATGTCTACTAGGCCTGGAGGAGGGTGTTGTAGTAGGGAGGGACTGTGTCTGAGTCTACTAACCCTGGAGGAGGGTGTTGTAGTAGGGAGGGACTGTGGATGAGTCTACTAGGCCTGGAGGAGGGTGTTGTAGGAGGGGAACTGGGATTCTGGCTGAGTAAAGAGTAAGTGGCACCAGTAACCAACCTTCATGTCTGCCATCCAGTCCATGATGTAGCGCATCTCCTGCAGCAGCCTCTGCAGGTCTCGGTGGGCGTGCAGCCTCTCCCGGCGGGCTGCCAGCAGCTCCTTCAGGTACTCCCACAGCCGCAGCACGTTATCCCTCCGCGCCAGCACGCGCCGCACCTCGTGGTATCCCTCCGCCTCCAGCTCCCGCGCCACGGCCTCCACGGCCGCCACCCGCTCGCCGTACGCGCCGATGTCCGTCTCGATGGCCTCGTGTTTGCGGGTGGCGGCCTCCACCGCCCCCAGGTCCACTCCAAAGTTGTCCTGAAGGGGGGCGGGGGGGTCAAAGGTTATTAGTGGGAAAGACCAATGAGTTTGTTGGATTGGAAATGGGACTTGTCCCTTTGTAACCACAGATGTCTGTTACTGACTGAATCTGGCCACAGAATCGGACAGAACTTAAACTCCAGCATCTAGTCACTCAAATGAATTTAAAGGCATGGAGAAATCTATAGAAATTAACATTTAATTGAAATAGGATTATATGGCTTCTCTGCACTTTTGAACTTTTAATGTTAGTGTGTATGTAACTGTTTGTACTGTTGCCTTTCTTGGTCAGGTCGCTCTTGAAAAAGAGATTTTAATCTCAATAGGTCTAAACCTGGTTAAATAAAAGTTAATAAATGTGTTTTTAAACAATACTAATACTAATAATAATCATAATAAATACAGTAGATAAACTGCACTGACTGGAGAGGAGCTAGATAATCACTTCCACCTGCACTGGAGAGATAAGTTCGTTAGAATAGCTCATGTTCCGGGCAGCAGGCTTAAGATAAAACTGTCCACTCCATCAACATTATGTCATCACGGCCATCCCTAACGCTCCGTTAGACCCATGTTATCTGTGGGCCGTGTACATCTGGGAGACTGGCAGACAGACGGACGGCACCCAGCCTCCTCCGCGCTGCGTTTATGACGGACGGCCGGAGAGAGAGAGAGAGAGAAAAAGAGAGAGAGGGAGAGAGAGAGAGAGAGAGAGAGTGCGGTGTCGGTTACCTGGGAGACGAGTCTCTGGTTCTCGCTCAGCCAGGTCTCCCTCATGGCCGCCTTGCGGTCGAAGCGCGCGGCGAGCATCTCCAGCTTCTCCTGGCGAATCAGCTCGTTCCTCAGCGCCAGCTCCCGTTCGTGCTCCGCCTTCTCGAGACGCTCCCACGCCTGTTGGACCAATGAGAACATGGGCGGTTAGGGAAATCGGTAAACCTCGGACAGATAGCATGGTCCATGATTCCTAGCGCCATTTATGACCCATTCCTGGCCCGTACCTTGTTGATGTCGGAGATGAGTTTGCCCTCCCTGGGCATGTAGACCTTCTGGTTGTTGGCTCTCATCTTGCTCTGTATGGTGAACAGCAGCACCTCCAGGTTCCCCTTCTCTGTGAACCTGAGGAAAAACATTTCAGTCAAAAACCATCAGCCTGTTAGAGAAGCTAACAGCTTAGTGTAGCTAACTAAATTAATGGAGTCTCTTATATTTGAGTCATAGAATGTGATTATGCTTCTAAAATGTCAAGTCTTTCCACTAGCTCCCTCACTAGACCCCCTCACCCCCAGAAGCCAAGGAAGCCCCTCCCTAGACCCCCCCCCCCCCAGACGCCACGGTGTCCTCCCCCCTGTCCGCCCCTCTTACTTTGGGGGCTTCTCCACCGTGCGGTAGGTGTTGAAGGCCTGGAGCTGGTTCTGCACGCCGCTCAGGGAGTTGGCCAGCTGCCGGTCGTTGAGCGTCAGGATGGTCTGCTCGATCCACTGCAGCAGCTCTGACGCCAGCGTCTCGTACTTGTCGATCAGCTGGTCCGCCTCGATGGCGTAGTCCAGCACCTGGAGCACAGGGAACACGGACAGAGAGAGAGACAAAGTGAGACCAAGGTTATTATAGTTAACGAAAACTAACTAAAAAACGAAAACTAGGTGTGAAAAAACATTTTAGTTAACTGAAATAAAAATAAAAACTAGGCTTTACAAAAAAACGATAACTAACTAAAACTGTGTTGTGTGTTTACAAGACTAACTAAAATAAACAAATTATAGAGAAAATGTTTTCGTCTTTTTCATTTCATACCCAAGTCTAGTATTTTGGGTGGATATGAAATCTATGCTCCATTTTTTCTTTAGCTGTGCCCCTGCGCAGAAGTAACCTGACATGCGCCAAATGGTTTGTTTCACATGGAGTGAAACACCCTGAACTCACAAGATCAGGACGGTCTCATGAGGCTAGCGCAGAAAAGAAAAACTAATCCTGAAACTAATAAAACTAAACGAAAACTAAGCATTTTCAAAAAATAAAAACTAATCACAACTAGCAAATCTGCTTTAAAAACTAATTAAAACTAAACTGAAATTGGGAGAAAAAAAGTTAGAACTATATAAAAATAAAAACTAATGAAAAAAGCAAAACTATTATAACCTTGAGTGAGACTAGTGGCCTCCGAGGGCAGAGGACACACAGATGTGCTGACACACACACACACACACAAGACCTGGGTCGAAATACTATTTGAAATCATTTGATTTACTTTACTGTACTTGATTACATCTGTCTGGCATAATAGAACCAACAATTCCCAAAAATGCAAATGCTAAAATAACTGATTTCAAATTGGATTATAAAATTGTAAATCCACAACCTACTGAGACTCCAGGCATACTGAAGAAAGCGCTAAAATAATTGAAAACACACACACACACACACACACACACACACACACACACACACACACAGAGCCCCACCTTGCCAATCCTCTTGCCCTCCACAGCCAAGGCCTTCATCTTGGAGAAGTAGTGGTAGTAGGTGGCCACGTAGGTGATTATGGACTTCTCATCTGGCTGGTCCACGTTGACATCTGGACACAGACAACTGACTTCATCAGCCCAGGGGATTAGAGCTCCTCACTGTTACCCTCATCTGTTTACCAACACACTTGAGCATGTGCACACGTTATGACACACACACACACACACACACACACACACACACACACACACGCTCTGTACCACCAGCCCCTATTCTCACTTAAGCTGTAATTAATTGTGGTAATGGGTCTCTGTCTGCAGACCCGATCTGCCCAATAGCGCTCCAAACCCAACAGCGTGCAGACCCTTTACATTGTCTCGTTACCAGACATACCCATTAGCATGCAGAACAATTACCACGCAATTTGTACCAAATTTGTAACATAGATACTGTATCAAAAAGCCCTAAACTTCACCACCACCAGACTTAATTTACCTCCGTTTATGGCGACTTTATGGTCATTTATTTGTTTGTTTAAATATTATTAAATTAAATAGGGTTATGTTTTATAAAATAGAAGATATTATTAGTTTAAATATGAGATATTACATGTTTTTTAACTGCATATGCCCATAAAGATCCATTGTGTACAATGCAATGAGCACTAGTGTCTCAAGAGTACAAAGTTGTATATGACCGTTATATGATTATAAATAACCTTAACAGGGTGTATGATGCTAAATACCAAACTACTCCTTTAACTGCATGTCAATGAATATGTCCTGCATCCCAGTGAATATTTCCTAAGCCTAACGCAGGGTGTTAGTAACACACTCACCTTCCGGGTCCAGCAGCTTTGTCAGGCCCAGCTCCTTTTCTGCCACATTGAAGGCGTTCTGAAGGTTGTAGTGGGCGTTGGACCGCTTCAGGGTGTCAAACTCAATCAGGTCTGATCTGAAGGGCGGGAGAGGGGACAGCGGTTGCTTTCAATGACAACAAATCTCAAATAACTGATATAAGGTTGACAAGTAGACCACCTTTACACATGGGACAAATTCATGTTCAGCCATGTTATCCTTTAACTCAAGGTAATCCTGATCTATTGCTGTATCTCTCTGTTCCACATCGAAAGGGATACGGTGATGTACTGTAAATGACAGTGGCATAATTGACATGACTGCCCTGTAGCTCAGTCTCTCCCCGTTTACAGCTACACAGGTGCTCTGGAACAGCAGTGAGCAGGAACAGGACCGCAGGCTTCCATTTAAATCAAACATGCCAGCATCTGACTGACGAGGGAAACCCACTGGCTACCAACAGATAGAGCTGTCACAACACCAGTCTGCTCTGCCCTGCAGGGCGAGCTGTGGGTATAGTACCAGTAGGGGGTGCTAATGGGCGACCAAGCGTGGCCTTGAATGCAAAATGACTGGGTGTTATTTCTGTTATCCAGGTCAACTAAATCAATTTTAGTTTCAGACATTCAGCCAAACTACAGAGGGTTTGAAATGAGGGACAGAGCAGGAGATTCCTATAGGCTCATGAATCAGGTGATGTTACAAAGTGTGTGCAGACATGTTGGAAGACCACCGCTGGAAGACAAGCAAATCTAGTTAAGCATTAATTATTGTGACCCAAGGCTACACAAATTATTTACAATGGCTACATGCCACTGTAAATAACTGACCAACGTGGGTGAGAGAGTGAGAAAGAGTGAGAAATTGAACAGCGTAAATCAAAGGTGCTCCAGTGACAAAATGATATGCATGCATGTGCAACCTTCATATGGACAGCCATATTTTAATTTGCAATGTTAATTTAATGTTAATTTGGATGTTATGTGCTACTGTCCTGTTTTTATGACATCGGGACCATGTTGGAAATAAGTGTTCTCACTTTTACTGTTATCCCTTGGAATATCCATAAAATCAATCAATCAACCAACCAACCAATCAATCAGTCAGTCAGTTAGTCAATCAATCAATCATCCAATCAATCAATCAATCAATCAATCAATCAATCAATCAATCAATCAATCAATCAATCAATCTTCTAAATTGAAGTAAGTTTGAAAATAGTATCCAACAAAGTAAAATGCTCCAATTTGAATGCATAGTCTGAGTTTATGACAAAAAAGGCGTGAGAGATGATGAAGTTTAAACCTCGGATGGATTATTAAATTTCACATATTTTATTCTATGTGCTGACTGTGATAGGCTGCAGTTAGAAAATCAGACTGGGAAATTAATCTCTAAGATTATCTACAAGAATGTAAATCTGCCGGCCCGTGTGGGACAGGTGCCAACTCTAACAGTTTGGATATTCGTTGACTGTGATTGGGAAGGAGGACAAATGTGTGTGCGTGCTCCCTCGACCTACCTTATAATTATGAAAATAAATGTTGCTAACTGAACCAAAACACAACAAGAGAGGTGTTTATCATAGCCTATGACTAAGTCTCATCTCTTCCTTAATGCCTTGTTATTTTCTATTCATTCTCATTTGACCTTTTTACTGAACAACCTGTTCTCTTGATGTCCATAACCTTCCTTGTGCACATGAACGTTAACGACTGGCTACATTCAATCTGACTCTCTGGCTACACATTAAACCTGAGCACAGGCACTAATATCGCTACAAAGCCTTAATATTTTATTCATTTATTGAAATAGGATTATATGACTTCCCTGCCCTTTTACTGTTTGGCACTTTTGAGCTGATCTATGAAACTGTTGGCCAGGTTGCTCTTGAAAAAGAGATTTTGATCTCAATGGGTCTAAACCTGGTTAAATCCTCAAAAGGAAAGGAAGCAAAGCCTCTATATGAAATGGGGCTACAGACACCCCAGAGAAGCCTGGTGTCATGACAGGTGTTCCTCATTAGGCCGGGGGAATGAACGCACAACAGGCCAAGGTACTAGACACCTTCCAAGTCGACGGGACACATACATCTAAATATAGCCCTTCATAGAGAGTGGAGTGGCTGGTGCAGTACATAGGGACACAGGGCCCAAATATGAAATATCAGTTCATTTTGTATGTCGGTGTGCCATGACGTGTTAGCACCAGAGAAGGCTGTTGACCTGTGTTTGTGGACGATGGCGTTGAACGCCAGGCCGTCTCTCCAGCTGGTGGTGAAGTTGTGGACGTTGACATTGGGGTAGCTGCAGAGAGAAGGTCCACACTAATCAATCATCAACTCCACACAGCCGTGTTCTGTTACGATAACAAGCAACACAAGAAACATCTGAACTAATATCTGCATCACACATTTACAGTATTGTAAATACAATTGCAGTGTTCCTATAGCTAATACAATTAAACATTTTCCAGGAGCTTGCTTGATCGTCTCAATTTTTTACAGTTCTCCTATAATGGCTCAAATGGGTCAACTGTTTTTTTTGCTTCCCTCTGGAATATTGTGTTGCCTTTGTGTATGAAATGTGCTAGATAAATAAAGTTTGATTTGATTCGAGTATAGAGTAGTACGAAGCACATCACCCCCCCCCCCCCTCACCCAGCAGTCTTCATCTGGCACCAGAGCAGCAGGGCGTCTTTGGCAGACTTCTTCTCCTTGTTGTCTCCCGTCTCCACGCTGATGTCCTGGATCTGTTGGCAGGAAGACGAGAGGCTCGGCTCAGTAACACAGCCAGCGTACTTAGCACAGCGTACTTAGCACAGCGTACTTAGCACACCGCCCAGACCGGGCTGGGCCCATTTCATCTGCTTCACAGCTCTTTACAAGGCTTGATTATAAATCACAAACACAACCTAATACTCTACACAGAGATTCACTTGGATTCATCGTCAGTGGAGGCAGATGAACAGCTGACAGGTCATAATAGTAATTAGGAGAAAAATACAAAGTACAAGAATCTCATCAGAGTAGTAATTAGTATTTTCTGAGAGCAGAATCAACCCTGAAAGCCACAGCCTAGCTTTTAACCGCTTCCATTCCCAGGGGCAGCCTGGGGCTTAGGACCTGCAGAGGTTCCAGAGAGAAAGAGAGAGAGAGAGAGAGGGAGCGAGAGGAGGGAGAAAGAGGGAGAGAGGGAGGGGGAGAGAGACGAGAGAGAGGGGGAGAGAGAGAGGAAAGATAGGGGGAGAGAGAGAGGAGAGAGAGGGAGGGAGACAGAGAGAGAAAGAGACAGAGGGGGAGAGAGAGGAGAGAGAGAAAGAGAGAGAAGGAGAGAGAGGGAGAGAGCACGGCAGGACGCTGGCGCGTTGGCGAGACGTCCTCACCTGGAAGCGGAGGATGATGGTCCAGATGAGGCCCAGGGTGAGCCGGTGGTTCCCGTCCACGATGTCGTGGGAGCCCATGTTCTCCAGGTGAACCTTCTGCTCTTTGAGGAACTGCAGGGCCTTGTCCACGTTCTCCAGGCAGTGGATGCGCATGCGGCCCTTGGTGGGCTTCGGCTGGTGTGGACGGGAGAGAGGACAGGGGGTGTCAGGGTGAGAGAGCAGGACACAGGTGAAATGAAACAGTAGGAAGAGAGAGACTTAAATAGGGAGAGTTTTAGTCCAGCGTCAAAGAAAGGGAGTTCATGAGGAAACAGAAATGAGAGACGAGTTCCATGTTGAAGAGCAGCGTCAAGATGACCGGTGAGCCACGGACGGGCCAGGCAGGGTCAGGGGTGACCAGGGTGGCGGGGTGGGGAGGGGGTGAGGAACCGAGGACCGGTAAGTGTGACTGACCAGCTGCTCCCCAGACAGCACCTCCAGCAGGCGGATGAGCATGCGGCCATCGCGCAGGTCGGTGTACAGGTCGCCGATGCGGCAGGTGACGCGGCCCAGGTGGGAGTTCACCCACTTGGTGAAGGTTTTCTTCTGTACCGCCTCGCGCTCGTCTGCAGGGGGAGACAGGAGGGGGGAGGAGGAGGAGGGTTAACGCCGGGCGTACACCAATCACAACATGCATCCAGCTGACTGACAGGTGCGTCTGGGGCTCCTGTGTAAAGCCAGGTCATCTGCAGTTTTTGCAATAAACTACTTCTCTATCCTGTCATGGATATTATAAATATTTAGAGAGGATGCAATTAGCTCTAGACATGTATCATCCTATGCCGTCACAAAGTCTAAGTCACAGCTGAGTCGAGACTGACGATGGGCTGAGTAACACGGACGCGGACAGCTGCGGACGCGTAGGGGTTCTGTTTACGCTGCTTCTGTAGTCCGCTCGGAGGACGCGGCAGCTGGTGCTCATAGCGTTAGAGGGCGTGCGCGGACTCGTATGCGGCGGTCACATAAAATGGGAGGCAGCCGGATGACCGCGCGGAACCCACGCATACACCCTCTTGGTGACGCAATTTGAAGTCGGACAGCCGCGGAAAGTATAACCAGGGCCTTAAGTCCTAGCGCGGCAGCGTACATTTCACAGATGAGCGGACGCCATCAGGTCAGCGGGATCATTGATCTGACAGCTGAGCAGAGGGTTCCCGGCCCCTCCAGCCCTGACCTGACCCGACTGACTGACTGACTGAGGCGGGGGGAGTGACTGGACCGCAGAGACGGCCTCCGCCCGAGACGCCAGCGTACAGAACCTCTGATTCTGATTCTGGACAGGAACCAGCCCGGCCGACGGCTCAGAGTCATCCAAACTAGCAAACTAGGTCTGGGTGAAGGAACAGAGGTGAAAATCTATGACGCACTATTGCACCACTGCTACGATGTTATGGGAGCGTATCGCGGACGGGCATTAAGCTGTCGCTGTGGCAGCAGACATATGGAGCAGGGTCGAGTAAGGAGCTAAACCTGCCGCCTAACAAGGTGACCTCGTTTCCAGGACAAATGCCTCTCTGGGCTCTAGATCTGGTCTATGCGGAGGGGGGGGGGGCACCATCGAGTGGCTACAGCTACGCCCAGCACGATCCCACACACACACAAGGGTGAAAGCACTATCGGGGCTGGGGCTGGGATCTAAACTCGCATGACGGCATCAAAGATGACGGCTGGTGATGAATGGACAGGAAGCCCCCCCCCCCCGGCAACGCTACCCTGCTGACCAGCAGTTTGGCAGGGGGGCAAGGAGGGGAGCAGGGAGGCCAGTCGGGACGGGGACAGGGGGTCGGGAGCAGGGGGCCAGGCAGCTCCACCTGGCTGGGTAGCAGGAGACGTCGGTCCACACCGGGCCGGTCCGGGACAGGCGAGGAGCAGCTGTCTGCGTGGTAGA
>NC_140248.1:14789693-14897193 GCF_949987555.1 Borostomias antarcticus
GGGCCATGCCATCAAAAATGCAGATAGATATATAGCTAAATAGATAGCTAGAGATAGAAAGATAGATAGATAGATAGATAGATAGATAGATCATTTCAACTTTTCATTGTACAGTACATGGTATATGTGGTACCATTGTACATGGTATCTTGTACATAATAAACATCCTTGAATCCTTTGCATTCCTGTGTCAAGGTAGAATACGTGTTGTATTCGAATGGGGATTATGTTTCTAGGGTATGTTGGTACTGTCTCTGCCTGGGGCCTACAAAGAGGATAATACTCAGACTCTGGCCCAGACTACTGTATGGATTCTCTATAATGGTCCCTGTGGGGATCCTGCTACATAGTGGAGCGGGATGCAGTAGAAAGAACACAATGCTGTAGGAGTCTGTTCAGCGTCCTTTATAAATAATATGGTGTGGTCTGCTAATTGACTGATTACCAATGAGCTTCCCATAACATTTAAAGGCTCTAAGCCAGGGGTGCCCAGTACGTCGATCGCGATCAACCAGTAGATCTCAGAGGCTATGCTGGTAGATCTCGAGCCATTCAAAAGAAAACCAATAAAAAGGCGCCTTGATGACACAACTCTCTTGTTGTCCAAATGAGCAACTTTTGCCTCCTGCTACTTTGTAGATTACAAGTGTGACTGTTTTGTACTGCAGTTTAGCTGAGCATTTTAATGATTTAATCATGTATGGGCTGTTTTCATCATTGTTTAGGCTTGTATGTGCAGCTGCTACAACTCATTTTATACAATCTATTTTGTACCACAGTAAACTAGAGGGCAGATAGCAGCCTAGAAAAATCAATCAGAAACTCAAAAAAGTCAGGATTATGCAACCCTGGCTGACTCTATTCAGGGCAAGTTATCAGAGTGTATTGTGCTGTGTGATTAAATCATTTAAGTAGGCTAAAGACACTGTTTTACAACGAGCTGACTTATCTGTTAATATTGTGCAAGGCACATATACAACAAAGTAAACGTCGCACTTCCAGTGTGAAGTAATTGGTAGCTTGATTAATAAAGTATTCTTTGCTTTTGAAACAGTAGCTGTATGTTGTTATTTCTGTTGTAGGCCTTTGTTTTTTATATGTTTTCAGCAATGGGATTCTTTTTAAGTTAAGACATAACTTTGATGAGACGTGAATTAAAACCTAGCTTTTGTTAAGTGAAAAGTGAGAGAAGAGCGGGGGTTCCGGAGGTGTGGGGTGGGGTAGATCTTGTTGAGCTGGTCATTTTAAAAGTAGCTCACAAGCAAAAAAAAAGGGTGGGTACCCCTGCTCTAAGCCATGCGAATAAAGAGTAATGGTGAGCTTGAGCAACCTAGGAGAATTCCTCCTGAGCAACCTAGGAGAATTCCTCCTGTTATGTCAAATCTATTAGATGTTCCATGTGGAAGAGATACTGAACGATTAATATCATAACATTTCCATTAGCCAACCCCCCCCCCCAATCCAAAATATTCTAGTGTTTTTGTGCGTGGCTGTAAGCCAGCGCACCTAGGATAGCGTTTGTCCGGTTGTCACTCCCTCCCTGGCAGTAGTCACAGCATACCAAAATAAAGAAGGACACCAAAACCCGCCGATCTCCACTGCACAAGTAGAGTAGTGGTGAGAGCATAGGACTCCCACCCGGGAGACCAGGGTTCCCGGTGGGGATGACTTTATGGGACTATACCCCAAACCTGCACATGTTCATCCTTTCACTCTGACCTTTACCCCTTGCCTTATAGGTCAGATCCTGTCCTAACCCCAACCCTTATTCTAACCCCAACCCACACTAGGGACTGGAAGAAGGATACCAAAACCATCCCCTCGATCTCCACTGCACAAGTAGAGTAGTGGTGAGAGCACCACCTGGGAGAGCGGGGTTCAAGACCCGGCGGGAATGACTTTATGGGACTACACCCCCCAAACCTCCACACCTTTCACTCCAATCTGTTTATCCCTTACCTATGTTCAGAAACAGAAGTTGAACCAATTGCAGAAAAATAGCTAACGTTACAGGAATCATCAGTGTAACTGCTTTAGCCACTGACGGCTACCATTCATGTTATGGAAGCTGCTGCTAGTTGTTGTGAGCTCAGGAGCTAACTGGCTATCCCGCTCCTATTGTGCTGGATTAGCATTGGAATTGATGTGTCCAGGCGACAAGACCTATCTTAATTAATCATACATTATTTCATGTCATTTCAATTCACAGCTATTTCAGTGGCATGAGTAGCTTCAGTTCTACCAGTCCTGAACAGAAACAAGCCAGCCACACACATAAGCCAGGCTGGACATGGCCTGGTTAGTATAAATGAGTGTTCAATCATATCAAAGGCTTTGTAAAAATTCCAAAACAAAATAAAACCATCATCCTCAATCAAATGTCTGTAATCTTATAAATCCAAGAGCCTTATGTTGTTATGTGTAGACCAGTGGTTCTTAACCTGGGTTCGATCGAACCCCAGGGGTTCGGTGAGTCAGTCTCAGGGGTTCGGCGGAGGTCAAGACACACACCCGACTCATATGATTCGTGATGACACGCCCCGCTTAGCCATCATTGGCTGCAGGTGATCACGCTACATCGCTTGGCCTATCTGTGCTGCAGGGAATTTGGTGCGCTCAGTAGTCGACTTGTGACTGTCGTGATGGTACGTCGTGTGATTGTGAAAGGAACAGACTTTGTTTCGAAAATGACATGAGAGTGGCACTTGCCAAGGTCTGAATTGGTCTCTGAAAGGCAACAGCAGAAGTCACACTGATTTGCAGTAAATATTCATTATTATGCTTTTGTTTTTGTGTGAAAATCATGTTTTGATGGTTTTGTTCTTTGAACACAGTGATGTTGATGCACGGTTCATTTTGTGCACCAGTAAAATATATACCTACAGTATGTTTTGAATTTGAAAAAATCATATTTTATTTTTCCAATTAAGAAGGGTTCGGTGAATGCGCATATGGAACTGGTGGGGTTCTGTACCTCCAACAAGGTTAAGAACCACCTGTGAAACTGGATTTAGTGTCACCCGGTCTGTCATACCATCCTTCATTCTGTCAGTAATTACTATTAGTAAGAGTCAGTATATGTCGACTTTACATGGTTTAAGGATAATAATTATTAACCCTTGCTCCATCATAGGAATTAAATCCTATGTTAATTCCAATATTCTCTATACCCCAATCATTTAGTATCAAATAACAATTATTTTATGTCTTCCCAGAAGAACTTTGAAATTTGAGACCATCTTGTCCTGGGGCTTTCCCTAATGCTATTCTCCTAACAGTATTATCAAGTTCTTTCATACTGATATCAGAGACAAAAATCTCTTTAAATACTAAGTCTATCTTGGGGATATCAGTTTTATACTCAAAAGTATAACGGATAAGTATCAGAATATGAGGACAAATACAATTTAGTGTAGAATATAAACATCAGATATCAATCTAGGACCTGTGCATTCAACATGATTAATCATGAATACATTAATTGGCTTCCTCGTCTCCTTTTTTCTCTCATTAAAGTGGGAAGTGTTTTTTTATCCTTTCCTCTATCCATCTAGCTCAGTATCTATCCATCTAGCTCAGTATCTATCCATCTAGCTCAGTATCTATCCATCTAGCTCAGTATCTATCCATCTAGCTCAGTATCTATCCATCTAGCTCAGTATATATCCATCTAGCTCAGTATCTAGCTCAGTATCTATCCATCTAGCTCAGTATATATCCATCTAGCTCAGTATCTAGCTCAGTATCTAGCTCAGTATATATCCATCTAGCTCAGTATCTATCTACCCATCTAGCTCAGTATATATCCATCTAGCTCAGTATATATCCATCTAGCTCAGTATATATCCATCTAGCTCAGTATCTATCTACCCATCTAGCTCAGTATATATCCATCTAGCTCAGTATATATCCATCTAGCTCAGTATCTATCCATCTAGCTCAGTATCTAGCTTAGTATTTATCCATCTAGCTCAGTATCTATCTACCCATCTAGCTCAGTATCTATCTATCTAGCTCAGTATCTATCCATCTGGCTCGGGATCTTATAGACCCCTTGGGCTCTTTTAAGATATAAATCATATAACATGGACTGGAAACGAATAAGTCCGTTCTTCTCAACATCAGATACTAATGCCTTATTACAGCACACACTATTCTCCTGCCCCAAATTAACCTCACACTCTCTTTGCTACCTACATTTAGCCTAGTTTTACTGAATTCAGCTTGCACTAAAATGTCCCTCTACCTGTAAATTGCTCAGGATAACAGAGTAAATGGAGAAACCGTCAGCTGTGTTGAACTCATAGCTGCAGTAGGAGTATTTGTTACGGAGGAGTTTGCACTCGACCGGGGGTGTGGAGGAATATGCGCTGTGATCACTCTGTGATATTTGTTTGTTTGAGTGTGCTTGTATGTGTGAGCGACTCCACTTCAGAATGCCAGTCCGCCTGCTCTCCAGCTCTGTAATTGAACCACAGACTCCTCAGCCATTTCTGCGCCAGCTCCCGCCAGCTGCTGCGTACAGCCTATGATTACAGGCTGGCCAAGGTGCCCATTAGCACTCAAACACACACAGGAAGTTAACGCCTATAGAATTGCCTGCCTCAACATAAAACAGACAGAGTAATATCAGCCATGCTTGATGATGACATAAACACGCAGGTGGTTGGCATTAAGGGGAATTTTCCATCCAGAGTTTCAAAACTGTGTCACTTCCTTGTTCGAATAGATGTTGTCCATTTATATCACTTTTTCAATACAGAATGGATGATAATCGTGGCAGGGAGTAGAAGCCTCTATTCTACTGTCTCTGGACCTGCTCAGTGAGTAGCTGAACATAGCTCATCAGAGGGAAACACACAAAAAAAAATATGGTTCCACCAAAACAAAGGAAATTACGTGGCAGTGAACCAATAACAACCCCCTGAAACAAAAAAAATAAATTCACTTGGTGATTATTTTGCAGTAACTAGCTACTTCCGGTTCCCCTCCAGGATCACCACGTTCCTGTGTGTCAGCACTGCCCGGCCTGTCCTCTGTGAATTAGCCAAGGACAGCACAGCAAGATGGCTGCACTGCCACAGCGAACACTGTCAAGAGTGAGAACACGCAACATTCAAAAGAGTGAGAGTGTGGGCTCTCTCTCTCTCTGCAGAAGGACACACACATGCACACTTCCTTTTTCTAGAATAACAGCACTGCCCATTCCATTCTCAGGACTTCAGAGAGCAGGGCAGAGACACGCGCGGGCCAATCAAGTGTGAAACTGGTTATTTCTGATTCACTGTGGGCCTGACTAGAAAAACTAACTGAGAATGTCGCTTGATCCGCTGCCAGCTCTGTCCATGTAAACCCCAACAACAAAAATACAGAGAGAGAGAGGAATTAGAAAGAGAGAGAGGAAATAGGGACTACATACAACCTTTTGAAGGTGAGAGCTAGAGGAGAGCTCTGATGGTGAATAACAACAGGCATATGAGATACTGTAGCTCTTATCAATACGGGTTGTTGTGTGTTAGGCTGCCAAGGACAGTCCCGTGGGACTGGAAACAGAGGCGTCCGACCCTCAGCCATAACATCTGGACACGGACTGAAAAACAGCACTGTTCTGCTACTTCCCCCAAGTAGAAAACACTAAAGAAAACACTGAACAGTGGCGACAACTGTCTTGATAACATTATCATGTGCACGGTAAACCCCTACCTTGGAAATGAGACTGGGCATTGCTGGAGGCCACCAGCCTAGCATTAACCAGGATCCAGGGGAGAAATATAGAGTTACTAGTCGATTCATCGCCTGCTACTAGGCCTGTAACACGACCTAAAGGAGGACACGAATCTCCACAACTGCCTATTCACCTTCTTAAATAAAGTATAAGAAATAAACGCTAGTGCCTGAAGCGTGTCAATGGCTTGAACAGGGTGGACTAGAAAGGCTCTGAGATTCATTAACCGCATTTACCCCTACAGACTCAAATGCTCCACAAGGGAATGATCCGGGGCAAATTGGAACAATTTGAAAATTGCAATACTATAGGTGGCCTACAATAGTCACTTTGTGTGCCACTTTGCTACTATAAGAAAACCAATACGACTGCATGAGGACTCAAAGTTCAGGGGAACGCTCGAGTTGACTGCCCTTTTCCCATTGACACATACAGTATCTGCTTGGATCCTGACGCGATTATCCTTTACATGCTGACCCAGAACCAGCGTGCAGTATGCACTGTTACCAGGCTCACTCAATTGAACATCACCATAATGGTCAGATAAGTAAAAGATAAAGTAAAAGCAACCATTTTGAAATCAATCCCCAAGTGTGGAATGAAAGACCCTAATCGCCGGTCACAGAGAGAGATATGAGAGACTGACTGAGGCCTCTCTATCAGCTGGACTGCAGGCCAGCTGAAGCCGTCTTATCGATATGGGTCGTCTCTATGGGCTTGCTCCCCTCAACACTGCCAACTTTAAGCTAAATCTCCACATACTGCATTACCTAAACAGTCTGTGAAGACGGTAAGTGTTACAAAGGCAGCGGAGTGCATCACCTGTGTTTGAATAGAGACACACTGCTAATGGCAGCTAAGCAGCACTCCCAAGCTAAAGCACACAGCGGAGTGTTTGCACAGACCGCAGTGCAGGCAGAGGTGACCGGCATTCAGGACGCTGACCCTTTGGTCCAGGATCTATCTCGCCACAACTGGGCCTGAAGATCACACTGGACTGAAATAAATGACTGGATGACGTTAAAGCCAACGGCATTTTATTGTATGTCAGGGCCTATGGTAGCTTTGGCCTCGTGAGACCATCCTGATCCCGCGAGCTCACGTTCCGTTTCTCTCGTCAATCGGTCCGGATGCTCTCCATAGAGATCCGTTTGTGCCAGATCAGAAAACGATCTTGCCTATCAGCGATGGTTCTGAGGAATTTGAAATGCAAACAGCTACACTGGGCAGGTTTATGACAGCGAGGAGTGGTTGAACTTATCGCGTGATAGCTAGTTCATCCAATCCCCTGCCAAGTATTTTTGAAAGTGCCTGCCCTTTTCCAAACAGTTTCCAATACAGTTCCCAGATGATTATGCAAAGCAAACCATCTGGCGTGTCAGGTTAGTTTTGGATATGATGACAGCGAGAAGCCCGTGATAGACAGATAGTTTAACCGATCACTTTTGTGAGCCTGCCTGCCCTTTTCCAAGCAGTTTCCAATGGAGCTTTCCCAGATGGTTTCGTGAAACAAACCATCTGGCCTGTCAGGTTAGGGTAGCCTGACGTCACAAATGAAATATTCTGTGAAGTCTTCCGAGAGTGTTGGGGCATCAGTCACATGCGCCAGCAGTTCATTCAAATGAGATCTGCCTCTTGTGTGTAAGCACTGTCACCTGACAGACTGGTAGCCCCAGTTGGACAGGGCTGATTGGTGACAGACATTAGCCTACATTACTGCTGCTATGGTATGATTACAGGTCAGACAGTTTGAGGACATTTACTATGCAAAACCTTGACGACGGCTTGTCCTGGAAGTGTATGACGGTGACACTGTTCACCAGAACCACCGGGACATCCTGGTTCCTCCAACAGTACCTCAGCTTTAACCTGCCACTCGCCTACATGGC
Organism: Borostomias antarcticus; assembly: GCF_949987555.1. Taxonomy (NCBI): domain Eukaryota; kingdom Metazoa; phylum Chordata; class Actinopteri; order Stomiiformes; family Stomiidae; genus Borostomias; species Borostomias antarcticus. The sequence goes on from NC_140248.1 coordinate 14,797,308, forward strand.
TACACACGCATACACACATACATACACACACACACGCACACAAAGCACAGGGACTATGACATCATGGTTCCTCTAACAACACCTCAGCTTTAACCTGCCAGTCAGCTACATGGTTACACCCACACACACCCACACACCCACACACCCACCCACCCACCCACCCACCCACACACCCACACACCCACACACCCACACACACACACACACACCACAGGGACCAGGACATCCTTGTTCTTCCAACAGTACCTCAGCTTTGCCCTGCCTTTCTCCTATGTGGTTACACATTCACCTGGAAGGGATTGATTCTTCACCATGTTGCACATGTTTTGCATATTTTCTCAGTCTAAATCAACACTCGAGTCTCTAACTTGCCATGTGACACGGGGGGGGGGAGGGGCGTCTGAGATGACAGCCGAACCAGGAGAAGTCTTGTCCTATCCTCCTACCTGCCCTCTGCCCTAGTGCCAACCACGTTTCAACACCTACACAGCCGGGGGCGAGTGAGGCAGCTGGGCCTTGGCAGAACCCAGCACCATCGAGTCTCCTGTACCCGTAGCATTTTACTGTGTCCTACTTGGTATGTGAAGTGTGACGTCTCTATAGAATGTGTCTGTGATAAGCCTGCTGCTGTCATCAGACAGACAGACCGCACAGGAAGACAAGCAGAGAATGAGCCTCAATGGGCGTCAGACAAGAATTACTAGTGTCAGCGATAATGTGTGTGTGTGTGGTTAGTATGTGTGTGTTGTCAGCGTGTGTTGTTAGTATGTGTGTGTGTGTATACTGTATATGTGTTGTCAGTGTGTGTTGTTAGTATGTGTGTGCGTGTGTTGTCAGTGTGTGTTGTTAGTATGTGCGTGTGTGTGGGTGTGTTGCCAGTGTGTGTTGCTAGTATGCGTGTGTGTATACAGTATGTGTGTGTGTGTTATCAGTGTGTGTACGTGTGCGTGGGGAGAGCTAAACCAGGCTGACGAGGACCAGAGAGATGGGGCGGAGGTTGCAGGAAAGACCAGGCAGAGACGGGGCGTTCTCACAGGTAGACAGATCCACCTCCCTCTAGAGAGCGCTAAGCTCCTCTACCAGCCTAGATGGTAAAGCTTGTAAACAGTTGACTCTACTGCCGTCAAAACCTACCTCCCTGACATCATTCGGTAGTGTCAAAGTGAGTGGTGTTTATGTTTCTGACACGGAGGCTACCACAGAACAGGCTTCTGTTATATCATCAGATGATTGACAGGAAGAGACTCACTGAAGCACCTCAGTCTGCCTTCGCACCAGCTCTAAACTCGGAAGACGCTCACCGTGAACTCTGTCCTTCGCACCGATTGGTGGGATCGTTAGGGCATTGGTTCTTTTCAAGTGGAGTGAGATATAAGACAGCTGTAGCCAGTGAAATTAGCCACATTCACAACTAGAACATTCATGGAGCACTTGGACTTTCAACTAGCCTGGTGCAAGCCATATCAGTAGGAGGTGGTGTGTTTCTCTCACTCTCACTCACACTTACACAAGCACACACACACAAACAATGGCTTGGCTTTCTTTGAACCCATGAGATTCAACTAGTAATAGATAGGATCTCTTATGTGGGGCTTATCAAGGAGCAAGATCACTGACTGTTTAAAGAAGGAGCATGTCTCACTCTTCACATGAGAACACACAGGCACACGCACGCACGCACACACGCACACGCACACACGCACGCACACAGTCTGGGTGTCTGGCCGAGCTGCAGGGGAGTTGGGCGGAAGCCGCCCAGGGGGATGGGGAGTAAATCAAGCTGAAGGCCCAGCCAGCCCTCTCCCACAGTGACACGGGACAGATTGCTTCGTCCGGGGAGGTGGAATATCGTTAGCTGACAGAAAAGAATGTCAAACATGTCGGGTGTGGGGACTTGCCCCGCGAGTCAACCTCTTTACAAAAAAAAGCTTCTCCGTTCCTGGCGGCGTTTTCTTAAAATCTCAGAGATGGGGAGGGAGGGAGGCGGAGAGAGAGAAGTGGTAACGCGTTATGACCCGACTACGCTCCATTGACTGGCTGCCCCGCCCCTCCCCGCCCGCGCGGCGAGCTGACCACCCTGCCTGGCGGCCCATGACCACGCTATACGGCGCGGAGGGCGAAGCGCGCACGCCCAATTGCACAACGCGCAGAAAAACGACTACACGTGATTATGATGAGCAAACATCATAAACAAACACAACCCCTTCCTTAACCGCTCGTTACTGCGCCCCTCCGGTTACAAATGAGACTCAAAATGATTAGCGAGGGATTTAACATGGATTGGACCATCTAAACCTCTGAATCAGAGGCTGTTGCAACGCTACAGCAGTCGCAGTGCTACAGTTGAATGCCTCTGAGCGTGTCGTTCAACGGTAGCCGGAGCCACAGACGGGGGCTGGTGTTGTTGTAATTGGATATGGGGGACAGGTGGCCTGGTGGCCAGGTGCTCTAGCTGCAGCGTTAGAGCTGAGATGAAGCCTGTGTCTGAGCGCCCGGTCTGGGACAGGACGGGGCAGGACCAGCGGCCCAGAGGCTGAGCAACGACACCCATGCTAACAGGCCAGGACTGAACACCCCCCAACACTAACAGGCCAGGACTGAACACCCCCCCAACACTAACAGGCCAGGACTAAACACACCCCCAACACTAACAGGCCAGAACTGAACACCCCCTACTCTAGCACGCCAGGACTGAACACTCCTCTACACTAGCAGGCCAGGACTCCAGGAGAGGGTCAGAGGTGACCCACTAACACCGGGAGAACACAGCTTTTTTTTTTTACTCTCTTTCTGCGTCTTACCTTGCAGCTGTTTGAACCTCCCCTCCAGGATGTTGGAGTACTGCACCTGGTTGACAAAGGCGGCCGGCGAGAGGCAGGGCTCTCGGTCCCTGTGGTCGAACTCCATGGCTCCCCGGGACGGAGCTCAGCGCTTTCTCAGCCTAAAACTATCGAGGTACCGCCGATCCCTGGGGCTCTCAAGCATAGCCCAGCGACAGCAGCGGGCCAGGGGAGGGGTACCTGTAGGCTCTGTCACAACCAGGCTGGGATAGAACTCGGTTAAAAATCCCCCAAAATCCACTTTGGTTTGCTCCCTTCTCAGTCCCAGTCGTGCTCTACTGAAGGGTATCAAGACGGCTCACCATGTTGCCCTCCAGACTCCAAATGTTTCCTCCTTTGTTTTCTTTTCCTCTCCCTCTCTCAAACTTACTCTCTCCCCCACAGAAACAGCAGTGGCATGTGCCGGGAAAGAGGAGGTTTTCTCAAACAAAAAGCAAACAAAAAGCAAAGAACAAAATGTTCTCTTTCTTCTTTTCCTTCTCACCTCCTCCACTTCTAAAGTCCTTTCCGCGCTTCTCGCCTCGGAGCAAAGTCAAAAACCTTGCAGTCCTCCTCCTCCTCCTCCCTGACACACAAGCGCTTAAAATCAACACTGGCCTCTCTTGCCTTCCCCCCCTCTGCAGTTTGAGCGCGCTTTTCTAGGGCACTATCACCTTGCTTGCTTGCTCGCAGGCGTCCGCGGTCGGGTGACTGGGTAAACAGAGCCCCCGCTGGCCGCCGCCACTCGCAAAGCTGCTGGGACATTTGCATAAGGTGTGTTTAGGGAGGGGCCTGCGGAGAGGAGCAGGGGGTGAGAGAGGCTCAGAAGTGCTGAGGTGGACTAAACCATTCTGGTGAGACGCTCAGCCTGCGAGAGGCAGAAGGTGGACTGATCCACTCCCGGTTAATTCCAGGGAGGTGGGAGGGAGGGGGCATGGCCTGCCTGTGAGGTGTGTCACAGCGACAGCCAACGACGTATCTCTCATCCTCTCTTTCTCTTTGTGTGGGTGTGTCTCTCTATCTCTCCCTCTTTCTTTTTTGTCTCACATCTGCTCTCTGTTCTCTTCTTTCTGTCCTCCTGAGCGGAACTAAAATAAGACGTTAAGACAGGAAGGAAGTAGTTGAGAAAGAGGCAGCAGTGGCAACAAGCTCCTTCCTGCCTGAGCAGGACTTAAGCATGAGCGTGTTTGTGTGTGTGTGTGTGTGTGTGTGTGTGTGTATGTGTGTGCGGGCTTGTGTATACCGGGTGGATTAGTGAGAGAACAATTGTACCCAAGCAGGTGCGTTTTTCACTGAATTATCAATGCTTAAATAAACACAGCAGGTCCCTCAATTAAACATTATTTTCTTACCTGTGCTTACAAAGCATAACGACTAAAATGCTGGTAACTCAATAGACAGCAGCTGTGTGTGCATAGCTCTAGCTAAGTCTGCTTTACAATTTGCCACAACAGCAATGTTTTCCTATATGACCTGAGCTGAAGAGATCAGGGTCATGATCAGCTAAACAAACAAAGACGGGATAAACAAATAAACACTATTTGATTTGTTGAAGACGCAGCGATTGCTACACTTACACAAATTCCCTGTTTTGATCGTCTTAATGGAATGATCAATCCTAACAGGGAGCAGATGAGGGGTCCTCAGAGAGGCCCCCTGCCCTGCACATAAACAAAGAGGTCCGACGGCCCCCTGACCAGAGGACGCAGGGCCTGGCTTGGCCCGGGGGGCAGCGGTGTCCAGCTCTGTAGTTTTACAGCCCGTGTTTGGCCTGCTGAGCGTGGACAGGGTCGTGGAGGGGGGGGTCCTCATTAGACCTAGGGGTCAGGGGTCCTCATACAGAGTGACAAGGTCTTTATGGGGGAAGTGGTCTAATGAGGAGCGGTGAACAGACGCCTCTCACTGGGGGGTTCGGGGGGGGGGGAGTTGTCACGGTCACAGGGGGCTATCAGAAGAAAGGAGTGCCCATAGGCCAAAGCTCCACGCTGAGACCTAATTGTTCCAGTGCGACAGATATTTTTGATAGGTAGCACCAGAGACTCTAGGTCACCTTTATATTTGTTGTTGTTTTTTGTTGTTTCTATATATGAATTGAATTGAATTGAAACCTTTATTGCTCCAGAGGGGAATTTGTTCGTCAAGCATACATAAAACATTAAAATTATGCATCAGGATCAGGATCTTTCTCCTTCTGTAAACAACGTGTACACAGAGCATTTTGGCAGGAGCTCTTGTAAGAAGCACGCTGCAATTATAGATAATACCCTAGTCTATTGATACAGAAGAGGCCGTTTGGGAGCAGCGAGGGAGAGAGGGAGGGAGGGAGGGAGGGAGGGAGGGAGAGAGGGGGGGGGGGTGGTGGGGGGTGGTGGTGTATATGGTATGGAGAGAGGGAAGGGAGGGAGAGAGGGAGGGAGGGAGAGGGGGATAGGAGTGTGATCCTCTGGCAGGTCTGCCCAGCCATCCCATAACTCCTCCACAAGAACCTGGGGGGGGCGGCGAGAAGCTCCTGATATCCCCCTGACGGAGCACACTTCTGTCCCTGCAGAAGCTCAGCGCCCGTCCTGACCTCCACACGGAGGAAGGGGGGGGGCGATCATCAGGACGGGCCTCCGAGTCTGATGGACGCTGGGAAAGACTCCAGTCCTCCTCAAATTCCTCTACTCCCAAAAGACAGAGTCTCTGCAGTCAGTGTGGGGCTGCAGGGGTCAGCGCGGGGGGCAGCTGAGATGAGAGAGGGCTGTTGCTGCCGCTCCTCCAAACCAGCAGCTTTCACCCAACCGGGACGCAGCTTCACACTATCCCTGGTCTCATCCCTGTCTCTCTGACAGCTCTATCCTCCGCAGCCTGCCTGCGTTTACTCTACGAGGTGTTTGCGCGTGTGTGTGTGTGTGTGTGTGTGCGTGTCTCATCTACTGTGTGTATGAGCTAATGAGGCCCCTCTGAATAGAATTTAATACCTAGTTCACAGACATAAAAAATTCTAAAAAGCATGAAGGGGAATGACTATGAAAGAAGAAACAAGTCCTGCGCGTGCTCATTTGCGAGCTGGGTGTCCTCCGCTGCCAAGTTCTCCCCGGGGGGCTGCAAAGTTAGTGATTATTCGTTCCATGCTGATTTATTTCCATACTAATTGTTGGGGGGGCTGATTACCGTACTGCTTACTTTGCAGCCAGGACATTTCCCCCAAACATTGAGAACAAAGTTATTGCAACATAGAAGTACAACTTAAAATAAATAAATAAATAATTCATTTTACTTATAAAGCACTTTTCATTGTGAAGCAATCTCAAAGTGCTGATACAATCACAGTCATTAAGAAAACTTTCTAATCCAATACATAATTAAGACCTATTTAAATCATATTTATTACCTTTTTTCGGCCTAAATTTCTGATTATTACATTTGAGACTTTTGTGAAGAGGAGAGCGAGTCAAGGAGAATAAATGCAGTGAAAGGCAGGAGGTGCTGGCATGCAGGGAGGAGTCGAGGGAGGAGGTGTAGAGAGAGAGAGAGAGAGAGAGATAGAGAGAGAGAGGGAGAGAGAGAGGGCCTGGGGCAGATAGCTGCTTCAGCGTGTCAAAGAATGTGCACATCAAGCCCCCGCTTGTCAAGGGGAGATAGAATCAGTGGCATGCCCTGGGAGAAGACAGCACACACACACACACCAGCGCAACCACACACATAATTCCCTCCCCAAACCACGCTACAATTTGGGTCACACTGGTTTGGTCCACAGCTCAGGGATGTGAGAAGCAAACTGGCAAAAACTGTCCCGAACGCCCATGAGCTCAATCATAGCACCGGGCGTTCAGCTACACATCTATAACATTAACATATACGTTTGTGACTGGGGTTGAGTGAATGGGTCTGTTACCACAGGACGCAAGTCTGGCTGCGTGTGAACGTGTAGGCCTCATGAGACTGGTCTTCCCTCAGCGCTGTAACGTTACACACTTTAACAGAGCCTCCCTGTGTGGAGCTGCGCTGTCAGCCTGCTGCTCTCGGGGTGTGTCTGTGTCTGTGTGACCACACAGAGATGTTGTGCACGGTTCAGTGTACAGGTTCAGTGTACCAGCTGTGAGAAGAGACCTAGCGGTGCCTGTTGCTGCCCTCTGCTGGCTCCTCCATGCTACTGCAACCCGTTTGGTGGTTGTGAGGTTTTCCAGAGCGATGTGAATGATTGGCAGCCATCTTCAGACACACACACACACACACACACACACACGCGTGCGTGCAGGCCTACCTGCCAAGGCTTTGATACGCGAGCGCTCAAAGAGGCGCGCCGAGCTGTTCTCGTTGTCCCAGTCGGTCTGGGCCGCCAGGTCCCAGCGGTTGTTGATGTCGTTGTACTGCTGCTGGATCTCCAGGCTGTCGAAGTCGGTGGGCGAGATGGTGCTCATGGTGCCTGGGGCAGGGGGAAGACCATCCAACCTGCAGCGCACACACACACACACACGCGCACACACACACACACACAATTTAGCATTTATATCCTTGTGGGGTCCCTATACTTAACTGTAGCCATAAAATGTAAACCTAACCCTAAGCCTAGCCGGAAAAGGGGGGCAATGTGAGCTTATTGAAGCTATTACCAGAGGAGAGAAAGCCCTGAGTGCACAAATGAAGGGTTGATGTGTTTGTTGATATCGGCCCATAACAGCAGCTGAGCAGCCGTCCGGAAGAGAACAGGGGGACGGCTGTTAAAGAAATGAGGTCGGCTCACACATCACTGCCCAGCTGAGGGAACCTAACGAGGGTCAGGACCGATGAACATGTTTCTCTCTGAGCTACAGCGTAACAGGCTGACAGCTCGGCTCACCTCGGCTACCCGTTTTAATCTGACAAGGTTTATGCAAACACCAGTTTGGCCAGTAGCTGATACGGTCTGTGAGAGTGATGCGTGAGGCCTGGATAGCAGCCTAACGGTAGTTTAACTGCAGTCATTTACGTACCGTGGCTAGCCCATTTGAATGTTATTGCTCAGAGCAGCTGCTTTAAACTGGTTCTTATCTAGACTTGGGAGGGAGAGGAGCAGGCCAGCTATAGGAGGCCTAGGCTATGTTTGCACATCTGTACATAACTAGGCAGTTGGCACACACCCATACAAAATAAAGACAAGAGCAGGTCTTGTGTAACCATGATATCTATTCTGACGAAATTCAATTTGAAGGACCCCTAAGCAAACCTGCTTTGTCAAAGGACACATGTGCCTCACAAATGCGCCAAACCTGCTTTGTCAAAGGCCACCCAAGAAAATCGTGTTTAATTATGCATCTGGGCATAGGTTTCTCCCAGGCTCTCAAAGAGTTGTTGGGTCTAAGTTAGCAGGGCTATGTAAATTGCTGCTCAGTAATTATTCCCAGAATGGTGGCGGCTATAGCAGAGTTGACCCCTCCCCCTGACCACTATAGAGCCAGGCCAGGGGCCCTCCCTCCATGGCTCCCCATTCAGATTAAACCCCACAGCACTCCGACAAGCCCCATTAACTCCACACGGCCTGTTTAACAGCATGGGACACAGATTACAGCCAGGATCTGTTGTGTTTGTCAACGCCTGTTTGTTTATCTGTTGTTGTGTCTGGCTTTGTGTCTCTAGCTAGGGACCAGGGGCCTCATTTATCATTGAGGTACGCCTTCTTTTACACGGTCTTTTTCGCGAGTTCAGGCGTACGCCATTTGCCCCCCCCACATTGCGATTTATCAAGCCGTAAGGGCGAAAATTTAGTCGCCTTTCTCCGCGCTTTTGTAGGACACCTCTCCAGTTGGCGTACCGATTTACACGGTGTTCTACGCCCTTCTTGAACACAGGGGGAACTGGCGACGCAGGTGGTGCGTCGGTGAATTACTATGTTTGACGGAGAGAATAAGAGCGACAGTTCATGAACGCACAATCATGTAGGCTACTAGGCCAATTCAGCACAAACATATATCGCAATGCAAGATTAGACGTGTCCTCTAACCGGCTCATTCATGGTTCGATATGGATTTGTTCCCCAAACTGAACCTATGCGCTGTCCCAAACCTTTCCGCGCTATATGTCACACACCTAATGCAGGCACTCCATCAAACGCAAATCATTGACCAATTAGATTGTCATTAATATGTGATCATGTGGACCTGTTTGCTGTTTGGTAAGCATATAAATGACAGTCCTCCTGTGCGTAATGCGAGCCTAAATGAATCCGGCGCTACTCGGCCTACTGGCCGAGATAGAACTCCAAAGAGGTGACGGCGATGGCGACTGCACCCACATAAGGGCACCATCAGTGAATGAATACGTCTATGTGAATCGCAAAAATGTGCACACTATAAATACCCAAATCATATGTGACGCCGACATGCTCATCACAAGTGTAGTGGCACGGTGGCCTGGCTCCACGCATGACTCATTCATCCTGGCGCACAGCAGGGTAGGGCTAGACTGGAGGCAGGCGCTGCGCGTGACGGCTGGCTTGTTGGTGTGTCCATAACCAAGATACATATTCTTTGTCTTATTTACTTTTAATCTTTATTAGCATTTTCCATCCATACAACGACAATACAATAAAACATAAAAACCTACAATAACAGCTTATGGGTACATCCATCCATGCAGCTTTTTTTCTTACTCAAATATGACAATTTTAATATTAGTGGTATCATCACACTTCCTTCTATAATCCATCCATTTTTCCCATCTCCCTTCAAACTTTCCTTCCTGCATCCTCAATGCATGCGTGAACCTCTCCCTAACATACATCTCCTCCACAACACCCAGCCACTGCTCCTTGGTTGGGCGTTCCACCTTATACCAAGCCCTCGTTATTGTCTTTTTACTAGCAACCAATAGTACTTTCACTAGGTATCTGTCCCCTCCTTGTACATCATCCCGTGTTATGTTTGCCAAGATATATATTCAAAGCTGATAAGAAGGTGGAGGCCGGCGCGCTGGAGGTGATGGCACTGCAGGTCGTGGCGCTGGAGGTGGAGGGTACAACTCGCGGGGGCACGACCGTCAGGTCAAGGACCACTGCAGACTCCCCCTCCTCTGAGTCCCACCCCACGTCAGAGTCTGGAGAAACAATTTCAGTCATTTTCCTTGAGTTTGTCTGTTAACTTGATTATGCATTAAACATTTTATTGTGTAGCCATATTCAATTGATATGTTTTTCTGTTGGCAGCCAAATAAATGCTTAAGTGTGATTTACCGGGTGATTTAGATGAGTCTTAATAATGTGGTCTAACATTATGAAGTGGTCATCTGTGTTATCGTTCCCTGTTTTTGGTCCTGAATCAATCATAGCCTACCACAGAATGTGTGGAATGTTTGCTTCATTGCCACATAATACAGCATGTCCGTGTAGCCTACGCCACGAAACGTAGGCTACAGTAGAAACGTACAGTAGGCTACCTCAACTGTAGGAGCAATCAGACAAATGTAGGCTCGTACAAATAGCTTACCTTCCGAAGATGATTTTCTTTCCTCGCGTGGACCTCACCAACAAGCACATGCACCTCCGTCTCCGAAAGGTTTCTCTTCTTTCCGCGTTTTTCCATAAACGTATTTATCTGTCCCTATGCTCCACGCTATATTATGTCGGTTCCTTCCGGGGTATCCCCGTTGTGCCGTCATAGTTTTGACCATATATGGTTGGATTTGGGCGTGGAGAGGGCGGAACACGGGGCGCGTGCGCGTACGCTCTCTTCCCCGCCCGTCTCGGATTTCTCGTGCAGAAAAGGGCATACGACATTTTTGATAGATCCGAAAAGCGTGTAAATATTCTCGTCGTACGCTACATTGTGCATTTTCCGCGTTTTCGTCGTATGCCCTCTTTTACACCTGAATTTACACGCTCTTTGATAAATGAGGCCCCAGGGGAGTGGGGGGTGGTCTGATGGAGGCTGCTGTAATCCAGCACCGTGCACCTCCAGCTCCAGCACACCCAACACAGCTGTGGTCCTGGCCAGCCCAGCCACACGGCTACAGGACCACCAGTCCCCTGCATGTCAGCACGTCAGGATTATAATGTGATGAGAAAACCTTCCGGACAGTTCATCTGACACCTAACTACTAGTACTGGGATATAGATCTGATGAGTTCACAAGCTTTTATTACTTACTCACCTCTCCACTCAGACACGCAAATGAGCTAAATCTACAGTACATTTTGGGAATGAGACGTTTATTTTACACACACACACGCACACGCGCGCACACACACACACACACACACATACATTAGGGATGTAACAATAACTGGTATAGGCTAATGATAAACAGTGATCAAATTTGATTACATTTATTGTGATAAAATTATAATTAAAACCGTGTTTGATTTCTGCGCTTTGAAAAACTCACTGTAAATACTGTCCAGCATCAAGTTAGCAACAGTCTCAAAGATGCATTATTTTAATGTTTATGGAAACAAAAAACATATAGTGCTGCTAATTTTATCGTTTTCAATATAAAACTTGAACTTGACTGAAATGATTTCAGTGTATCAGTAGTTTTTAAAAATTTTCAGCAAATTTTAACAATACCAACAATACCAACCACGATAATACTGATAACCATGATCATTTTGGTCACTATAATCGTGATGAAACGCTCATACCGTTACACCTCTAACTCATATACACACACACACACACACACACTCACGCACGCACACACATAAACAAAACAGGCAGCTTCATATCTGAGAGACGATGTGTGACAGATGGCAGGGGAACCAGACAGAGGCCACACCTAACCTGAGGCAGGGACATGGTGATGCCTTCCACTTCCACAAACTGAGCCTTCAGCCTTTGCTCTCCTGAAGCCTCCCTCCTCAGCCACAAGGCTATCTGGCAGCAATCTCCATGAGCTGCTTCCCAGAAAGAGTGCTCTCAGAGACGGCCTGATCTTCCCACGGCCTCCCATGGCCTCTACACCAAGAGACTGGAGCCAGAGAGGCCAGGGATGATGGACAGAGTGGAGACAGCAAAATGGGACACGAGGAGGGCAGAGGGTTCCAGCAGAGTGGAGGGAGGTCTGCGGTCAGGACTAGGGGTCTGTAGGGGTGGAGGGGGTCTGTGGGAAGGGAGGGGGTCTGTAGGGGTGGAGGGTGGGGTCTTTAGTTGTGGAGGGGGTGTGGACAAGGGGTCTGTAGTCATGGAGGGGATCTGTAGTCATGGAGGGGGGTCTGTAGTCATGGAGGGGGTCTGGACTCGGGGTCTGTAGTCATGGAGGGGGTCTGTAGTCATGGAGGGGGGTCTGTAGTCATGGAGGGGGTCTGGACTCGGGGTCTGTAGTCATGGAGGGGGTCTTGACTAGGGGTCTGTAGGAGTGGAGGGGTGTCTGGGTCTAGACTAGGGGTCTGTAGTCGTGGAGGGGGGTCTGGGGTCTGTAGTGGAGGGGGGTCTGTGGTCTGTAGTGGAGGGGGGTCTGGACTAGGAGTCTGTAGGGGCTTTGAGAAGCAGAGGGGCTCTGCAGCTGGGAAAGGGGGAGCACAAAAGGCTCCACAGTTCAGCAAGGCATTATGTGGTAGGAGGCTGACCACTAAACCATCCGATGGGCCTCTGCCCTCTAGTCACAGTGCCTGACAAGTAGTTGAGGCTCGGGGACAAACATGATTACATTCATGACCATGAGCGAAAAGCTGTGTGTGTGTGTAGCGTAATCATCTTCTGATGTGGCTCACCTCAGGGGGCTGATAACCTCCTTCCATTCACACCATCAGACAATCAGCGTTGTCAGCCTGCGACCAGACAATGCAACACTCACCTTGCAATTACACACTGTGCCACACGTTAATATCAGAACAAAATAAAACAGGGGAAAAACTTGGCAAATCCCATTAGAGGCAGATTAAGACGTGACTGGGAATAGAAACACAGTGGAGTAATTATCCTGGGATTAGGGCAGGTGGCTATGCCTCCACGCCGGTCCAGTGACCCCGTGCCCCCCCCCCCCCCCCTCCCGCCCCCAACAAGAACAATGGGGGCCAGGAGCCCCAAGACAGCTGGCTCGTTTCTCAACCCCTCATCGGAGGACGGTAAAGACACAATTATTGGCTCATAATTAAGGTCCAATGAATTACGGAAAGCACCAATGGGGGAAAAGCAATATGTCAATATATGATAACCAAACACGGAGCAGACCACAAATTGAGGTCACACTTTGTACTTGTTACTATGTAATCATAATTACTATGTGAAGGAACATTACGTTAGAAAAATAATTCTCAAAGCTAGATATAACCATTCTCATCTTAATCTGTGTCAGTTCCTGTGTGTGGAGCCTTGTGTGAAACTAGGCTGTACTCGGGCGAGGTGCCAATTTGCGCTTTATACAGTAGCTGCCAAGTGCTTTTTTGTTGTGAAAATAAACATTTGCTTTTCAAGGTATAGTCCCGGGTGTATGTAAAAAAATAAAAAAGCTAGCATATGGCTGGACCGTATGGGTGTGAAATCCGCTGAATGTGTTAGTCAAGTGCATGCTTCTGAGGACGATACGGCAGTCAAGTCAGTTTTCAACTTTTCCAAAATGTGCGCGAAGCAAGCTCGTGAAATCATGCAACGGCGAGAGGTCGTTGCTGCCCTCTCGTGGTCGGTTGGAAGCATTAATAGCTCCTATACTGTATACTCCTAACGAAAGAGAAAAAAATGTGTGGATCCGCCCCGTAATTCGGATCCACACAAAAACTCCAGGTATCTTGGGCGGAATATTATGTACTAAGTATTTAACGTCATGGGGTTGTTTGTTTTCGAATTATGGTGCGAAAATACATAACCCATCCAGCCAGCCACTTACCCACTCACACACACCCACAGACAGCAGTGAAAACCCGACCTGAACGCCTCGCGGCGGTGCAAGTACTAAACTGTGGTGTGTTTTGCCGGGGTTAATGCTGCTCCTCCTGACACTCTGTCCTCAGCCTGCAGCCCCACAGAACCCCAGAGAGGACACAACCATCCTGGATAGGTCTGGTGGCCATGGCGTCCAGGGTGTGTGGTGTAGGGTGGGGGGTTTGGAGGAGAGAGAGGGGAAACAGGGAGGGGGGGGGGGATCCCTATTGTGGCTAGGAAGAGCCAGGGCTCAGTGTCTGGACTAATCACTCCAGATTGGCTCAGACATCCAATCCCCTGTCTGGGCTACTCCGCCTGACACAGCCTGCGACTACCACACAAGCAATCTATATGTTACTACAATGGGTGGGGTCCGGACGGGTAGGGCGGGGTAGGGTCATCCGTATCTCGACAAGCAGGCCTAGCCACCAGAGGGTGATGCGAGTACGTGTGTACAGCGCCACTATTTCCACAAGCGGGCCGAGCAGCCGCCAGAGGGCACTGCGAGCATGTGTTGAACAGGTAGGACTCGATGCACTGTCGCTGACTCCTTTCAGTCCACTTTTAAGGAGGTCACTAAAGGTGTGCCGCAGGGATCAATTTTAGGTCCTTTACTCTTTACCCTATATATTATTAACATTATCTCTTTTAATAATGGTGGCAGGGTTGACTTTTATACTGACGATACAGTGCTTTACTCAGCGGCATCGTCAATGGAAGGAGCATTGTCTATTTTGCAGACAGCCAGTTGACTCCATTCAGAGCTCACTCCTGGAGCTTTAACTTGTTTTAAATGCAGCTAAAACTAAATATGTAGCATTTTCTAGGTCACACTCTTTTAATGAATGTAATTCTATTACCTGCACTTTAGATGGGTGTGCAATTGAGAGAGTGCCCTCCAACAAATACCTGGGGATTTTTAATGATGAAAAACTGTCTTTTAAAATGCATGTTGATAAAATAACAAAAAAAAGCTGAGAATGAAACTTGGGTTCATGGACAGAAACAGATCCAGTTTCTCACGTGAGAATAGGAAGCTTTTAGTACAGTCTACTTTCCTTTACATTTACAGTCTACATTCCTTTACATTTTGGGGGGCATGTGCTCAGTGAAAAATGAGTGCACCTTGAGCGGGGGGGGGGCACACAGATAATTTGTATTTTGATTGCCGCGCGAGTTGTTGACCGGGGGGGGGGGGTTGAGACTTCGTTAAGATTACTACATAATACTAAATATTCAGCTTAAGTATACTGATAGCTTCACATGCTGTATTCTTCACATTGGTCGTGTGGTGGTCATCATTACATTAAAACCATTAATTGATTATGACTGGCGTCTAGCTTGTTAAGCAGGTGGGCAGTCGGCTAATTTAGGCTCAGCTGTTTGGCGCTGGATGAGACTTACTTCACAACAGAGACAAATAAATGCAAGTTATAGTTTGGCAACTGAGGCTTAGGGGGCAAACAATACACTCGTTTCGTTTATGTATTCCTGGCTGGTTAGCTGTCATCACTCGGGCACTCTGGATGGGGAAAGGGCAGTGGAGGAGTAGCGCGCCTCCGTTTGTGTCCGCTTTTCGCGTTTACCGTTGACTAGGAAGAGAGGGAGGGGAGGGGCACGGGTGTGTGTGCGGGGGGGGGGGGGGCTGGCAAAATTACAACGCATTTTGGGGCAATATTATTACACGCTTTTAATCGAGAATTGATCGATGTCACCATGGGCCACATACAGTAGGCCTACACTGTAAAAACAAAAACAAAACAAAAACAAACAAAAAAACAGTAACTTTCAAAAGGGCACTTGCCTTGTCCAGAGGGTAAAGGGCAGGTGCTCTAGCACCACCTCGTGTCTATCTGTGCACGTCCCTGCCTGGCCACTAGGAGAGCACAGCACCAGCTCCTGTATGTGTACAAAGCCATTTTACAGAAGCTACCTAACATCCCTTACATGGCATGCTAGTCATCATCAGACAAGGTCTCAAGATCAGTTGGCTCTTGAGGTCTGTAGAGTCAAAATGAACTAGGAAAGACTGCTTTTAGTTACAGTGCTCCTAGAGCATGGAATAGGTTTCAGTAGACTTTTACATTAGATACCTTAAGTCATCTTGGACATTAAAAAAAGATTCAGGAATATGGGGTTGCTCTTTGTATGTTTTGGATGTTGTCATGTGTATGTGTAAAATGTATGAATCTGATTTTATATTGTTTCTTTGATATTGCTTATGGTGTATTGTGTTGTGTAACCAGGGCACCATTGTAACTGAGACATTGGCCTCAATGGGCTCCCCTAGCTAAATAAAGGCCAAATAAAAAAATACAGCATTTAGGGGGAGACAAGCCAAAAACTCCTTGTCCTGTTTTCCTGTCTACACGTCAACAGTAATCAATCAATAGCCATCACAAACTGTAGAAAATAACGTCAAACAGTATGAAATTCACTAAATTGCAGCCTCAACAGCATATTGTAGGTCTACTCCTTTCCCTACATCGGGAACTGATGTTGGTGTAGCCTAGTGTTGGCATGGCAATATCCAAATCCTGAAGTAATAGAACCTTTTATTTCACAGGCTCCTAGAAGATGCATGGTGACCAATACGGTTGGCAATAAAACCTTAGAAACCCATCCCCCTGTCATATCTGACAACACAATCATGTAAAGGGGAGCAGGTCAGTGCAATGGTTCAGAAGAATGGCTCTTTAAGAAAAGAGTAAAAAGGGGGCATTGAGGAATGCCTGTGGGCTAAGACCTCAAGCAGCTCTGAACAGGCAGATTTACACACACAGGGCATAACTCAGTCACAGGGGGGTGACAGGAGCTGGGGAAAGCAGGGCAGAGTTAGCGGCATCACAAATGCCACCACATCGCCCTCTTTGTATCTAGGCCCCTCCCATCTCCCTGACCTGCTTTCCTCTCGTCTAGCTGGTCTGTTTTTCTCTGCACCAGTTCATCAGCGAGAGGGAGAAATGGAGCCCAGCGCAGACTTTGCCCGGAGGTAATTACCCCAGCAGTGTGCGCGTGCCAGATGGGCACACGCACACCGTATGCCAGGAAGACGGGGCAGACTTCAGACCCTTGGCCACCCACCACCAAAGCCTTGCCATACCTCCCCTCTCCAACAGTTTCTTTAAATTACCCAAGTTCTTGTTTGGAAGCAGAGAGAGGGGGGTACAATTATGAATAGACAAAGCCTATTATGCCTATTATGACTATGATTCTGCAACAGCAAATTCATGAAGAAATATGATGGACTTTGGCGCCATACTCAAACGACTGTACAAACTCCATTGACATCATATCTCCACTTGTCACAAAACTTCCTTGCCCCTTTTTTATCAGTGTCTTCGTCCTCCTTTTCCTCGGTGGATGGTTTTCTTTTATTTATTTTATTTCTAAGTATCGCTGCATAACGTTAACTAGCTTTTTAGGAGATGACACATAGCCTAGCTAAAAACAAATATGAGGTCATTTAGCACGTTTGTTTGCTTCAGACCAGCTTGTGTTCCCGGGCTTGCGCCAGTGCACGCACGTATAGTAAGAGCATACAGTGATGAGACCTATGGGTAGAAGTGTGTTTATATATAAATGATTTCCTCCCAGCCATCAAGCAAGATACTAGTATATTGTTGCAATAATTCGGTTACAAAAATTTACCCACCAGTGTGGCAGGCAACCTTCCAAGACTTACTCGCCAAATGAAAAATCTGCCCACGTTTGGTGCTTGGCGGGTGTTGATTTTGAACCCTGAATATACACATCCTTGTCAAGTTTTTTTTTTATCTGACAACAACTGTGAAGAACCCATTAAGGGCTGAATGTCAGACCACACAACTGCATGACATCTCTCTTTCACTATGCGCTAGTAATTCTTCATGCTAATTATTTGAGCAAAGCCCTTCACACACACCAGCGGATGGCCCCTCTAGGGGCTACAGCTGAGGCTGACTAAGGGCCGGGGCTGATGCTGGGGTCTGGGTTGCACGGGGGGGCTGGATGGGGCTGGGTGTGGGTCACCCCTCTCTCACTCCAAGTCTGCCTGTCTGTCAGGCAGCGGATGACAGCTCGGGGGGGGGGGGGGGGGGGATCCCAGAACAGTCGTGCACAAAGCCTGTCCCGCCACAGTGGCCTCACACAAAAGAGGAGTCAGCAGAGAGAGGGGGGCCAGCAGCTCACGCCTTTCCTGTTTGCAGAAACGAGGCGGCCGCAGACACGCATGTATCAGAGGGGGCCGCTCACAGACGCTGATCCAGGCCTGAATGCTCTGCTGAATAGGACGGCAGCAGCCCATTGTTTCCCTGTAGCCTCACATTCATCAAACACTCCAGCCCCCCCCCCCCCCCCCATAAAGCCATCATCACCCCCTCCCCCCCCGTCCCTATCAGTACCAACTAGGGATCCACCACACGTCAGAGCTCAGCCTCATCATCAATTAATCAGCTCGATATAGCCTCTACATGCACCTGCCTCTCCCGAACAGGTACGCAGAAGATCTGTTCAGCTCAGCTCTTATTGGTGGCAACACAAACCCACATACACTTGAAATAAACTTCTGCTACAATGACACTCACGCTCAGTGCTCATCCACACATTCACTTGCTAAATAGTACATAGTGGCAATTAAAGGTGCAGTATTGCCGATTTCCTGTTAGACTGGATTTTTTTGTAAAAGAGACTTCCACAGATTAAGGATTTAATTCATTTTAGTGTCAGGGGACTTTATTTATTGATTACTGTTGGGATATAATGGGAATTGCAAAAAATATAACAAAAAATGCTTCTGATCCAAACTGCATATTGCACCTTTAAGGTCTACATCAAATAACGGCAACACTTCATTAGAGGTACAGCTATAGCTTAACCTAGAACTATAGGGTACAGCTATAGCTTAACCTAGAACTATAGGGTACAGCTATAGCTTAACCTAGAACACTCATGGGCCCAATTCACACCTATCTTCTGACTGCTCCTGACCACTCTTTGGCCAGTGTTGGACTGAAATTAAACTCACAATGATGCCCGACACCGTTTTTCATTGAATTGGCCGCAGGTCTGACCTTTCCCGTTCAGCTTCAACATCAGCTAACGAGGTATTCACGCCCAACCAAGGTGGGCCCTGGTTAGGACCCCCTGCTGTTTCCGTCAGACTGAAACACTGAGGACAAACTTAAGTTAAATATTAAATGTGTCAATGATGATGACTCACCAAAAACGCATTGTTTTTTTCAGGCCCACGCCGGGTTCAGACCAGACGTGAAAAGCACCGCAAAGCGCAGCCAGTTTCCTTTCGGCATCCATGTTAACCAATGTGACTGTTCACACCGGCCATGTCCGAGGTCCGCAGAGCTCGCGCCCTGTAATGCCAGAATCGGTGTCTGGACTACTTTTTCCGTGAGTGAATGTGTGTGATTAAAGTGCAGAGGAGCAGAGTCGCCTGGTTAAATGCACTTCTGGTGTGAACAGCCAGGCTCCTGCTCGTGTGAGTACTGACGCTTCACAGAGCTCTCGCATGCAGTCTGAACCCGGCATCACTCTCCCATCGTTCATTAAATATAGGCTACGTCATTTATGGTTACAAGGGAAAATCTCTTGGCAAAGGTGTGAGACCATGACGACTACAGCTACGGAAGGTCTCCTGCAATTGATCAGATGTGCAGGAAAGGGTCGATATCATACAGGAGGTCAGACATGTGGATAGAACCTCTTAGCTCTCACAATCCATTTCTCAAACGAGAGGAATGTTCATGACTCAATACAAGGGAGAAAAAATTACATGACTGTGCATTTATATAGTGGTGACTCGATGAGAGAAAATTCCACTAGAACTTCCTACTTCTGAAAGTAAGTAATGGCTAGTGGGTTGACTGACTCTCACTCTCAGTCCCTACCATTCCCTCCCACTACTCGTCTCTCCCTTTATTTAGTGATGCTGCCACCAAATTGGCCGAAGCTTTCTGTTCAATGTGCTGCCCGTCTCTCCTCCAGTTTAGTGATCTGCAGCACTAGCTCGCCACAGGGTCTGGGTCATGGGGGTGACAGACCTTCAGCCTCTCAATCTCCAGCCCAGGCTCTTTCAGAAGATCAGCCTGCCTACAGTCAATCACTCCCAAGCTCTGGCTGCGCCATTATCCACCTCTGAACCAGCAGGCCCCTTCTCCATGTATGGCCAGGGAGAAACTGTGCTCCCAGAACCCCTTCAGCCCTGGATCCACCAGACTGAATGGATTGTTTCTTCTTTGGAGGTGGATCATCAGAGCTCTGCCGGACTTCAGCCTTGGCTAGCCCTTTCTCCAGGCTGCCCTAAGACCAGGGGGTGGGGTGGGGTGGGGTGGGGTGGGGGGGGGGATAGGGTGAATTCCTCAGACCCAGCATGGACTCAAGAGGGAGAAATCAGGAACACGTGTTCAGATGGGGGAATCACAAGGCCAGAGGAGGCGTCAGTGGGGGCAAACAGATGTGGCCAGAACTCCATATTCAACATCCAGCTCGTCCCCTCCCTTTTTAAGTGGCGACATCCTCAGTCACTTACATTTCATATGTGCTAGTTACTAATTGCCTAATTCCAGCTCTAAAGAGTGATGAATCTATATATTGTCAACAACACCCCTTCCTAAATCATAGACCGCAGCATACTCCATGTTGTTTTTCAAAGCTCTTAATCAAAGAGAAAGAATTTGGAGACTAAAATAAGATCAGAGTTCTCAGGGAGTTGTGGCTGCAGTAGTTTGCATGCACATGTTCACGAACATAGCACAGCAATACAGCATAGCACAACAGAAGTGTATCACAACATATGCTTTTAAACAAGGGGCTGTACTTTCGGCCTACATTAGGAATGCTGCCTCCAATACCTGCACATCAGATAACAATGTCGGGTTATAATGGTAGGGCTTAGCTTTACGGTCACGGTTCACTGCAGCACAATGGGTCTGTGAGTGGCAGGGGTTGAAACAAGCCTGTATGGGAGAGATTTTGACAATCAGCACTATGGGGGGCCCGTGTTTGCATTCCCCCAGCCTCTACCACCTCTCCATCCATCCCTCGCCCATCTGCCCTCATGCCACTAACTTTGGCAGTCAACCTCTGGGTCAAGACAACAGTCTGCTCTAAGGATGAATTTGCATAACACACAGCCTACATTAGGTCTAGCCACACGGCCCAAATCATGATTACAAACAAAGTTGTTCTGGTAAACTGAGGCAACGGCCAAGACCCAGGTTCCACAATCGTTTGTAAACTTGTTTGTAAACATAGGCTCAATGACAACAACAAAAATACTCAATTGAATAAACATTTTTCAGTGTTTATTTTGTATGAGTTATGCTTACAATGGAGTAAGAAGCTTACAACATTAAGTTACAGCCTATTAGGTTATTATTTATAAAACAATGAGTAGCTCTGTGCTGAGGCTCCATATGTCTAGGTGGCAGAATAAGAATCCGATTTCAAATGGTGAAATAATTAGAAGGATAACTAGGCTACTGGCACGGATATCCCATAATACTCCTAACAACAGGCCCCACAAAGCCTCAATGTTTTCCATGCACCCATTCCATGTTGATGCTGCATAACCTGATGCTCATACAGGCCACACAGGGTTTATATCAAACCACTTGGATGATCAATATACAACATATGCCATTTCAAACATCATGCTAGTTATCTTGCAAATAACCACTTTGTTAACAGTTTATATGCACACAAATATCTTTAGCAGATTTGTTAGCCAATTAGGCTAATATTATGATGCGATGGCGAGATGCTAGTACCTGCGCGTGCCCCCAAGATAAGGAATTCCAGAATCATTCAATCGGACTCGTCACCATCTTCAGACTAAAACAAGCTCATCCTGACAAGGTTTACTATCAAATACTAACTTGATTGAAGGATTTATAATAAACTTAAACTCGACGATCGTGTCATGTTCAACGGCACGTCACACAATGTGTCCCAGCAGAGCCAGGTTGGGTAGCAGCTAGCTCTAGGTAGGAGGATGGAGGATGGAACTGTAGAGCATGCTGGCTGCTCCGCGCAGCGAACAAAGGCAACAGACAGCAAGGCTGCTAACGTTATGGACCTAGCCTCGCTGCAATCAATCACAAACGTAAAAAAAAAAAAAAAAAAACTATTTCGGGGAGCAAATGTTTCTGAATGACAGAACAGCATTAGAATACCATTAACTTGATGTTGGGGTTTAGCTCGCATTCAAGTGACAAGGTAAAGCAGGGTTAGCTAGTTAGGTCAATGAAAAAAAAAACACGCTTACCCGTTCTCGTGGTATTCAACCTTTTTAAAGAGGCTCTAGATGTTTGTACCGCGTCAATGGCCAGATGTATTACTAACATAAATTGCTTTTCTGGCCACTAACAAATGATACTTAATTCAATGTCAGTGCTGAAAAATCCCAGGTCAAACACAATTTTAGTTAAATCCGCATCCTTGAAGTAATTGTTTTCACGCTGCGAGTGCAGCACCGCGTGTTACGAAACATTAAGCGGCAGTCCTCTATGTGACGTACAGTCATAAAAATGGTGGTAATCGCAAAATGGTCTAAAAATCGTTTTGAATCAGCATCAGACAGATCGATGTCCGCAGCCTCCGTACCACTCGTCCAACCTCCGACGTTCGTCCCCTTCTCCCGTTAAACAGGGACAAGAAAGAATGAATGTGATGATGATGGGAGGGGGCGCCCAGTCAGTCACATTAATAACGTTTCCCAAAGAAACTCGAGCATCTGCTGTACAAGGAAGCCCTAGGTGCTAGCTTTGACTATTGACTACCATCAGCTTGTCATTATCATAGCCTACGCGTGGCTAGGATAGGATACTGCACTGTAGGCTATGAAACCGTACCTTTGTCAGAATCCAAAAGGCAGTCAAGACATAGTGAGTGCGATGGGGCATAGCAGCACGTAACCTCTAATTTTTTTCCCTTATTGAAATATAATATCACATAATTTAATATATATAAATATATATTTGTTTTTGATAGAAGAGGTAGTTGAAATGCTCAATTTGTTTGACTAGCACAGTGCCCGTCTTAAATCTGAGACCCTATAGGCATACAGCAAACTCAGTAGAGCTGCATTCATAGGTCCTTGGTATGGGAGCGAATTCTGCCGCGTTTTCTTGGATAACTTCACAGGTGACACTGCTCGTCCTAGGATCCTAAGCAATACACCTGCCAAATGTCAACTTCATACATCACCTGGTTCTCAAGATAATCGTGCCGAGACAGACAGAGAGACACCGAATGTTTCATTATAGAGAGATATAGGTTTGGCCTGTAGGTAGTCTCTCTCCAGACTCAAATAATACGTTGAATCGGGGTACTTTCAAAAAATACTTGGCAGGTGATTGGATGAACCGTCTGTCTATTACCGTCTTATCATGTACTAACTTCAACCGCTCCTCGCTATCGTCATACCTAAACCTGCCTAAACCCACCTGTTAGTATTCCCTCATAGAACGCTGATTGGCTAGATCGTTTATCTGTTTGGGCACAAATGGATCTCTGTGGAGAGTGTCCAGACTGATTTACGAGAGAAATAGAATGTGTGTTCGCGAGATCAGGATGAATTACAAAGTTAGAGGGGAAGGCCTCACGACTAGGTCTCACCATCTGGAATGCCACTGACGCTGAGTTGAATTGGTCACTCACTCCTCCCTCGGTAGAAATATCCCCACCTACGCCATCAAATAGCTAGCTTTTTGGTGGAGTGAGCCTAGCTGGCTAATGTTTCTGAGGGGTGTGTATCTCAGAGGACCCAAGATCGAACCCAGTGTGAGGGGCAAGTGAGAGTGGAAGCAGTATGTGCTAAGCAGAGACACCTCTTAAGCCTGTTTCACATCAATCCAAAAACCTCAGGGATCTGATCAGCGGGTCAGCGCAGCCTGATATGAATATTTAGTCGGCTGATATCGGAGCGGAACAGGAGAGGTTAGACTCACAAAGGGAAGGGGAGGGAGAGCGGGAGGAACTTATGTGACCACTGTGCAGTGGTGAAAACATATTTGTTTCTCTGCCCATTCAACTTGCTCACTTATGGGCAAGAGAAGGGTTGGTGTAACCAAGTGAAACAGAGTCCTTGTGAGTCCTGAGCAGATTAAAACGCTGTCTGTCCCATGGGAGACCCAGATTCAAATCCCACCATGGGCATGCCGAAACTTGTGGGTTGCACTGGTGCCGTGACCCGGATGCCCTGTGGATGTGGAGTGAGTTTAGGGGGGTGAGTGTAACCGAGTGAAACAGTGAGTCCTGAATAGGTAGCGTGTTGATGGTTAAACTCACTTAGCCAGTATAAATACAGCCCACCTCTGGGTATACTTGGATAAAGTGTTTTAGTCGAGACTATGGCGAGAGCTAGCGGAGTGCCTCGCAGTTTAATTTCAGCACAAACTCATTGTTTTTGATTGGGCTATTGGAATTGACAGGAGGGCAATTATAATGTTAATACATGAGCTGCTTGAGTTGATTCTCAATGAGTGTGAGCAGTGTGAATTTTGGCCAGGGGCTAAAGCAGTCGGGTTGGTGTGAAATGGGCTTTAGCTTTCTTGTGCTGATTTGTGATGTAATAATCAAACTGTAAAAAAACAACAACAACAAATTTTATGAAATGCCTGGTTCTATCCCTTAGTTTAGACATATTTCCTGTCTCAATGATTGAAACAATCCACAGCATTTCTACCAGTGGTCAACTGAAAACCATTTGAAACTATCCAGCCAAAGCCCCATCGCCATTCCCTGTCCCCACCCCTACGCCCCCACCCCCCGCCCCCTCCCTTTTTAACAGAGGGCCCATCCACAATCCACGATGACAAAGGGAAATAGCTGAGTGCAGGCTATCAGGGAGCCACTTGCAGCCAGACCCAGGCTGGCACAGTGCTTACACAGGGGTGCTTTCTGCAGATTGCAGCAATTTGAGCTAAACCTCCCCCTGTCAAACCGCTATGAACCGGACCTATGGGGGAGTGGGAGGGGGCGTCATCACAGCGAGGGGATGGGTGCTGTTGGGTTGGGTGGTATGTAGGGTAGCTAAAGCCAATCCTTTCTTACATGTGATAGTTTATCTTACTATTTTCAAGTCGCTGTCTATTACTTTTATACAGTACTGACCAGTTTTGTATCTTTCACCGTCATCAAGAACCTATGCAAATATTCAGGCTTGCCCTGACATACTGTATATTCCCTTGTTTTGCTAGTTGATGTTTTTTTATTGTAAAACTGTGATTTAGGTCTCCTGACCAGGACATTAATGCCCTCAATAACCTTATTGAACAGTTAGATGATAATACACAAATTATGTCTGTGTCTAAGTCTGTGTTTGTGTGATAGCAGTTGAGAAAAGGAAAGATCTGCACACTGATTTCTTCTGGTCCACTTTATTGAAAATGCAATATTTTCAATAAAGTGGACCGGGAGAAATCAGTGTGCGGATCTTTCCTCTCTTCTCACGTATGTACTCCAAGATCCAGCACCTGGCCTACTAAGGTTGGATGTGCACACAGCTCTTTTGCCTTTGTGTGAAAGCAGTTGACAGTCCCACCTTTAGCACTGAAGCATGTGACTCTAGTCATCAGTGCATGGCCCTCCATGCTGCCCCCTTGTTAAAGACTCTCAGTCACGCACAGGCCTAACTGCTGCAGCCAGAGACTGAAGGACATATTATAGTAGTAGTAGTCTCAGAGTAGTATGTAGTATGACAGAGTTCAGTAGCAATCGGCACTCCCAATGTGTACTGTATTAAAAAATAAAATAAAAAAAGTACTTTTCTGTCTGATTTGTTGTCTGTGCTTTCTTTGTCGATTGTTGATTTCCTGATATGTTTGTAAAGCGACCTTGGACCTTGGACCTTGTCCCATGAAAGGCGCTATATAAAATAAAGTTATTATTATATATCATTGTTGTTTACAAGCATGTTGATGTGAGCAGGAAGATCCACACAGGTTTTACCATGGAGATATTTCATCATTAGAATGCCTCGGACGCCATTCATTCACCCTATTTAAAGCACGTTCTGGTTACTTAGATGAATCAGATCAATCAATTCTTGTTCTCAGCAGTATTGCTAACTTACAGTGCTCAGCAGTACTACTAGCTTACACTTGGTGCCCCTTACAAATAACCAACAAAAAAGAAACTTTTAAAGTTGCAGCACCAAGCCGACCGTGCGTCAGTATCCAACGGGGTGCTCTCTGGCTGAAACGACCTACTAAAAGATATTTATATCCCTTCCATCGCTTTATTGAGTCATCTCCTAGGGATAGCCAGCCTATTTGTGGCGTCTTTCTTGCTCATTCTCCCTCTCCACCTCCCTCCACACATCTCTCTTCCTTCCTAAAGTAGTTGCTGAAGGTCACCTTGCTGTTCCAGTTTGAACTTGGGGAATAATTAGACAGAATGGAACTAGGACAGTGAGGAGAGCTGCTGCCACGGCAACGTGACTCAGTGAGATCAAGGCTGGATGAGGACTGAAGATCTCTGACATTGGCTCAAAACATACTTTTATTCTTAATTGTCTGAATCCTCCTGGTTTTATACTGTACTGTATGTGCTGTGTGTATTGATATGACTGTGTGGGTGTCTTTGTTTTTTTGTGTCTATTTATGTATGTATGTATGTATGTATGTATGTATGTATGTATGTATGTATGTATGTATGTATTGTGATTCTTTATTGATTAATGCCTGCTCTGATTCGTACAGAAATTTAGTCAATGTGAGTTGTTTTTAAATGTGCTTTAGAAATAAATTTGACTTGACATCCCCAAGGAACATAGCTCAGTGAGCTAGAGCACATACAGTACACACACTCACGCACGCACGCACGCACGCACCCACGCACGCACGCACGCACGCACGCACGCACGCACGCACGCACACACACACACACACACACATTTAGAGGGTGGATAAATCTGTGTAGCTAAATGACTAAGAGATATAGAACAACATTGTACATGAGAAACAAAAAAACATAAGTCAGAATGTTGTGTCATGTAACTCCACCTGAACAAGAGCTAATACTGAGAGAGAGATGGAGCATCAGACATGCTCCTATTTCAGCTCATGCAGCCAGCATATAGTTAACATGGCCCTCTTCTTTTGGACTCAGCAGTGCAAGGCCAAGACAGATCTAGTTTCAGAATGCGAATACAGCAGAGATCTCGCCTGGATTTGGCCTGATTTAAGAGCCATTGTTACACACGTTGGTGGAAAGAATGATGAAATCAGGTCACGGAGAATCAGCGCATTGTGGAACAGAAGCTGAAACACTGAGACCGTCTAACTCCTCGTCATATAAGCTGATCAAGGGTCTGTTTCAGGGACAGCTCATACAATGAGCATCTCATATTTCTATTGCAAGACACGCTCTTGGGTTACAGCGGAGCAGAGGATAAACAGGTTGTAGATGCAGAGCCCTTCCATTTGTCCTTATACCCTTTCACCTCAAAAGCCCTTCTCAACATTCACCGCTCACTTTGAGATGGACTACTGTGCAATTGTTTGTAACAAAACACTTTGTTGATGACAGCATCATCCCTGGGATGAATGACTAGAGGAGGAAGAAATGTCTATCCCAGTGGTTCTCAAACCTTTTACACCATGTACCACAGCAGAAAATATTTGTTTCACCAAGTACCATCATTATGGCTGATGTTAAAAGGCAGATTAGGAGAAATGGCTATGGGCAGAGAAGGAGGAGAGAGCCCGCCAGGTGAAGCTAGAGGGACAGAGAGAGAAAGAGAAAGTTTCAGCTGGAGTTGGAGGAAATCCGGGCTGGGGTGCATGACACAGAGCTTGGGTTTTGTCCCATGAGAGTGGTCTGCGAGCACTCGGAGGTAGTACCAATTTCATCCTGTCAGGTAATGACCATGCAGTTGAGAGGGTGAAAGAATATCCTGTTCTCTTCTCTCCCCTGAACTGCACTGAGTGCCGGTGAGTGAGAAGTGAGTGGCTGGTGAGGTCTCTGTAATCTCCCCTGAGCCTTGTAGTGTGAGCGGGAGCCCTTAGTGAGGATGGTAGAGGCCTCTGTGGCTCCCCTGAAAGAGATACAGGAGGGGCCTGTGTTAAACCTCAGAGATACTTATGGTCCACCTGGAGAGGGTTAAGGAGGAGCCAGTGCTAGCTATGTTCACGGTCCTCTTAACAAGACGCAAGAGAAGTCTCAGTAGATCTGGCTGACAACTTTTTGGTCCACCTTAGAGATTGTTGGTGTTGGGGTGAATTTTATGAGTTTTGGTATTTCCATTGATCCAAAAAGTGGGGGGATGTGGTAATAATTTTATTTCCGTACATTTGTCTAGTCAGTTGTTTGCTATAAGTATATTTTCCCAAGACAAAATTACCTGACAGTGACATGGTTTCTCAGAGAGACCCCTACTCTGACACAGCTTGAGTTGGGGAGTGTCCTCACACCCCTAATTTCACAGCTTTCTCCATCCTATTCTGGGTTTGTGTATAGGCAGTCTATTCTTATGGCGGCCGTAAGAATAGAGTTACCTGCTATTCTTACGCCGCTGAATCTTGTTTTGCGAAATTCTGCTTTCAAAAGCTAACCAATTCTAACCCTATCCCTAACCCTAACCCTAGCCCAAATATAAGGTATTTATGGCGAAAATGCTCTAAATCGTTTCTTCCGGCCGCAGTAAAAAATAGTCACTGCCTTGTGTATAAGTTGTGTGTCCGACCCTACTGAGTCACTTTT
Organism: Borostomias antarcticus; assembly: GCF_949987555.1. Taxonomy (NCBI): domain Eukaryota; kingdom Metazoa; phylum Chordata; class Actinopteri; order Stomiiformes; family Stomiidae; genus Borostomias; species Borostomias antarcticus. The sequence continues at coordinate 14,825,637 of NC_140248.1, forward strand.
CAGAGAATACTCCCACGTCTTGCTTGTAAACCATTCTCCCTCTGCAGAGGTTATGAATAAATGCTTGATTGAGAAACAAGGCTCTTCCTTTTTCCACTACAAGAATCACCTGGCCCTACTGTAACACATGACGTAGGGGTGGAGTCTAAGATGGCTGATCATGATGCAGCGCCCTTTTCCCAGGTGAACCTGTTGGTGTTGTGGTGATTGGTGAACCACCTGGGCCTGCACTACTCCATGTAGACACCAGGAGAGCTGTCCCAATTGAACAACACTCTTATTGGTTGTCTCCCTAGAAGCAGGTCCTTGGACAGCTTAGAGGAGGCTCTAGTTTTGAGATTAGTGCTATTGGGCCCATCTCGAGAGAAGGGGGCTGTCTAGTGTCTTGGTGGTTGAGGAAGGGGTTACCTACGGTTCCTGTATAGGTGAAAGGGAGGTTGATGCTGTGACTCTCACTGGTGGTTACCAAACCCCTGGTGTGAACTGCGTGAGCCGTCCCATGAACTAGGGTCACGTGTTCAGGGAGTTTTGTCTGCGCTGACTGGCGCAGAATCCCAGAGGTGTCTTGCTCTGGGAAAGCCTGAATGAAACTACAGTAGTAGCAAGGTTATTATACGGAAACTCAAATGAAAACTAGGTGGGAAAAAACATTTTACTGAACTGAAATGAAAATAAAAACTAGGCTTTACGAATAATATAATTCAGTACAAAAACTGAAACTAATAAAAACTTAACTAAAACAGCTTTTTCAAAAAATAAAAAATAAACTTGCAACCCGCTTTGAAAAACAATTAAAACTAAACTGAAATTGAAAACAAAAAGTTAAAACAATATAAAAATAAAAAATAATGAAAAAAGCAAAACCATTATAACCTTGGCTAGCAGAAGGTGTGTTACATTACATTACAGTCATTTAGCAGACGCTTTTATCCAAAGCGACTAACAATAATTGCATTTAACGTTGGAAAAGTCAATGTACTGTACTACTACTTGCCAGAACTCACAAGTGCATTTCTTTTCTAAAACAAGTGACTAGGAGCATAATCTTGTGCTGAAGGCAAAGTGCAAGAATAGCAATCTAAAATACAATAGGTGCTTAAGAGGGTGGTTTGTTGTAGTACTTCTTGAAGAGATGAGTTTTGAGCCTGCGATCAAAGATAGGCAGCGACTGCTGTCCTGGTGTCAGTGGGCAGTTCATTCCACCACTGCGGGGCCAGGACAGAGAAGAGCCCTGACCGTGTCAATCGACCGCAGGGGCCAGGACAGAGAAGAGCCCTGACCGTGTCAATCGACCGCAGGGGTCTCAGAGTGACGGGGCAACCAGTCGCCCCGAGGTAGCAGAGTGTAGCGGTCGGGAGGGGGTATAGGGTTTGACCATGGCCTGGAGGTAGGAGCGGGCTGTTCCTTTCATTGCCCTGTAGGCTAGTGCCCTGTAGGAAGTTGTGTGGGAGAACTTGGGGTGGTTGAACACCAGACGAGCAGCAGCTTTCTGGACAAGTTCCAGTGGTTTAATGGCTGACGCCGGGGCCCCAGCAAGAAGGGAGTTGCAGTAGTCCTGATTGGAGATGACCAGGGTCTGGATGAGCACCTGCGCCGTTTTATGTGAGGAAAGAACAAATCCTCCTGATGTTTTAGAGCATGAATCTGCAGGAGTGTGTGACGGATGTGATATGTGCGGAGAACGATAGTTGGTCATCCAGAGTCACACCCAGATTCCTCACAATCCGAGTCGGCATCACCACTGTATCTTCAGCCAGGTCCCGGTGCGGGCAGCCCTTCCCTGGGAGGAACAGCAGCTCAGTCTTTTCCAGATTGAGCTTGAGGTGATGTGTCGTCATCCCTTCCGAGATGTCAGCCAAACACCCACCTATGCGTGTCTCCACTTGTGTATCAGAAGGGGGAAATGACAGGACCAGTTGGGTGTCATCGGCATAGCAGTGATAGGAGAAGCCATGCGAGCGAATGACAGAGCCCAGAGATGTAGTGTAGTGGGAAAAAAGGAGAGGACCCAGGACAGACCCTTGTGAAACCCCCATAGTCAGACTACGTGGTTCCGACATCGACCCTCTCCATGTCACCTGGTAGGAGCGGCCCGTCAGGTAGGATGCAAACAGGGAGCGTGCAGAGCCAGTGATGCCTTTCTCCTCGAGGATCTGGTGGTCTACCATATCAAACGTGTCTGCCCTTTTTTCTATAGATGTGTTTTGTGTTTTATTATCTAGACATGCTTTGTTGTCTTGTCTAGTAAGATTGGGACTTGTCTGACAAAAAATACAAAAAAGGTATACTGTATGTACTGTACAGTAGGTGTTGTGTCTTCTTTGTGTATATTTGGGCTAGAAGGGGGAGGGGGGTACTGTTACGTGCAAGCTGTAAATCCTTAATTGCAATCTTGTGGACTGAGCACACATTCGATAAAATGGAATCAAATCATCTAACGTTGCTCTGGACACCCATTTTCAAAGTTTGTGTTACAAAGTGATTCGCTATATCCAGTTTGCTTCACTATGGAGAAGGATGGAGGGAGGGTATCATTTCCAGTAAGGCGTGTCCTTGACAAAATGTAAGGGGTGGAGATTTCCAAAGTGTACTGTATTTACTGTACAACATTACAATTGTGCAGTTATCAAAACTAATTGCCAACAAACTGGTTTTGCTAGCCAGCTTTATTTCCCAAATAAATGTGATGCTTGTTTGGTTCGTTATATTGGTCTGTCTGGCACAGTATTATAGTCAGTCACCATCGAGTCAGAGTGACTCAGAGCTCTAGTTAAAGATATTGTGATGTTAATTGTGATGTGCAATTCATTTTGCAGTTTGTTTTGTTTATGGTGCACTGCAAGCAAAGCCAGAGACACAGCACTTCAGCACCATGAAAGCAGAGACCACAGAAAATACTAATGCATCACACCAAGGTAAAGTTGGTTTCATATTGGACATTCCACAGACATTCAGCTAGGGACCGAGGTAAAATTACAAACACAAACAGGAACCTGTGTGTTTCTCCTTCCATTTTTTAATGTTACATTTTAAATATGAATAATAACATTCAGACTGTTTAATATCAGTCCTACTTACACAGCTTTTTAAAAACAATTTATTAGAATTCAAGACATCAATTAAGATGCAATTAATTAGATCAACAACTTTTCCAGTTTTGTCAACAAAACCTCAAAACAATTGCAGATTATTCTACTAATGACTGGCCATCTGCCTCGGTATGCTTCACTCACTGATGCAATGTTCAGAAAGTTTTTTTTGAAGCATTGTAGCAAGGGGGCATCTTGGAATGGCAGTACAAAATCAGATGAATTTGTGGGGATCAGCTCTAGCCACCTTTTTAACCATGGATAGAAAGCTAGCTCCTTTCATAGAAAGAAAACAACTGACTCAAGTTATACTTAGAACATTTATATTGGGTTCACAATAACATTTACTAGGGCAGTGATACTTTTACAGGTAATTTAACCATTCATATATCATAAATATCAGCATGGTTCAGAATGCCTCTCGACCAATCATAATGCACGGTCAAAAATACCCACCCACGTAGCTGAGGCGGGATATAGCTTGGGAGGTAGAGCGGCCGGCTGGGGATCGCAAGTTCGATCCCAGCTCCCACTCCCAGCAATGTGCCGTAGTTTCCTTGAGCAAGAGACTGAACCCAAAATCGCTCAAGTGTGGCACTACTGTCGCCTCACAGCAAGAAGGTCTCCAGGCCTTTCTGTGCAGAGTTTGCATGTTCTACCCATGTTCGCAAGGGTTTCCTCCCAAAGAACCCAATACGAAAAACATGTAGAAGAACAGATGCTCTTCAGTCTTGTCCTGGCTCTTGGACTTGGTTGGTTGGTACCCATTGCTCCTGGCTGCCCCTGGAGAAGGATGGAAGAAATTCAGGGAACAATTTCCACCTGCGACGCCTGAAAAATTGTATGTGTGCCGTGTCGTCGCCGCTCACTGTGCAATGTGTGTGTCACGTGTAGCCGAATAAAGACCCCCCCCCCCCACACATAGGGTCCTATAATAATTATAATAGAGTAGCCTATCACAACACTGTCCAAGATATCTAACACCGACCCCCATCTCCCTATGCTAAACCTTGCCTATAGAGGGTTTTCACGGCCTGTCATCAGTCGGCCATGTTGGAGATTGAAGCTACTGAATGTACAGTAGATAGCTAGCTAGATAGATAGATCAATAGACAGGTAGATAGACCTATCTATCTACCTACCTATCTATCTAGTCGTTAGCCTAAACCTGAGCTTACACCTGCTAAACCTAATCTTAAACCTCCAACATGGCCGGCCGTGAAAACCCTCTATAGGGATCTGCTGCATCCCCCTCATTCGCAAAATCTCACAAATGATAGCCTAATGAGCGTCTGGCCTGTGGGGCCTTAATCACTTCAATATTTAATCCCTTTGTCTTTGGGACAGTGGCGCAAACAATAATGCCACTTGGAAATGCTAGGGGTGGGGGTGGCGGAGGGTGTATCTGTATCCACTTCAAAAAAGTCTCTATGTTCTTCATCTAATCCATGAGAGTAGCGGTAAAATGGGAAACAGGAAGTGACATAGTATGCAGTCAAATCTACCACAGCCCTGGTTTCATCCACTCATTAATTCCAATATTATTATTTCACTTTTGCAATCTAAATGAGAAACACTATCAAACATGGATCCTGTTGCTATACACCTATAGCCTACTCTCATTCTGGTGTTCACCAGTTTGCCAAGTTAACATGAAGCTTTTAAAATCAAATGTGATATAGAGACATCCGATGATCACAATCTCCATTTACTAAAACTTGTAACTACTATAGTAGTTCAGTGGTCCTGCCAGCCAAGTCCTTGGTGAACTATGTCACCCCAACTCGTATATTTCCATGAGGAGATTTAGAAGGCTGCCTGTCAGTGACCGCTTTTCTGATGCCAGGGTGTTGGAGCTAATCGCAGCCTCTTAGCCCACTGAGACTGATGTAGGGACATTGAAAAGTCTGCTCCCTGTAGCCAGGTTTTGTGAATAAACCTGATAGATATCAAAGGGTAAAATATTATGTAGGGCATAACAGCGAAAATATGTGGAATCCATCACTTGAGTCTACCCTCAGTTCTACAAGGAAACATATTGCTACATTTAACATTACTGTATATCTTCACTAACAACTTGGAATTTCCATTCATAACACATCTCTTGATTATAATGGTATGATAATGGTATCACACCTTTAATATTCTGTTAAGAGACCAAGCCTGGAATCTTATCAAGCAAGAGTTCCCCCTAGTGGATTTAAAATATCAAAACAAGATTTCCTTGGCTATAGCTGCTGTAATAAGTGTTATGAACATGTATGATACATATAAAAAATATTATAGGTGTTGTGTGCTCTGTGTTGTATATAATCAAGTTAGATTAACAGCAAATGTCTCTAATGCTGACCCACCGCAATCAGGCTTCAAGGCTGCTCACCCTAATGAGACTGCTCTCCTTTCAGTAATGGAGGTGCTCCACACTGCCAGAGTCTGATCTCTGGTGGTAGTACTTGACCAAGAGTGAACAGGAACAGTAGCTAGCCTAGTCTAACCTAACCTAGTCTAGCAACCTAACCTAGTCTAACAGCCTAATCAAGCCTAGTCTAACAACCTAACCTAACCTAGTTTAATAACCTAACCTACAGTAGCCTAGTCGAACAGCCTAACCTAGCATAGTCTAACAACCTAGCCTAGTCTAACAACTTAGCCTAGTCTGACAAATACATAATCAACATAAAGGGACAATAATTAGACACAGAGAGAATACAACAGATCTGGGTGGTTGACTTCTGTCTTTTATTTCTCTTTATAAAGAGCCTCTTTGGTTCTTTTTACAATGCACTTGTAAAATGCTGTCATTTTGTCAGGAGAAGTCACTAATCCTGTCAGTTCATTTATTTCCATAACAATCCACTGTCTTGCCTTCAAAGATACCCACTGGATGGACAGGCGAGGTCTGCACATCACCCCTCTCCAACTTACGTAAAGTGCACCCATGTGCAAGTCAGTATTTTACACTTTAAAAGGCTTTCAAATGAACACAAGTTTCTTTGTACCGCTGGAGTGATTAGCAATCCCTTACAACTACTGCTTGCAGGGACAGAATAGGCACTAACAAAGGTATCTCTTCACAAGCAGTACTGTACAAAGTTATCATTATATGAAGTATGAGTACAAGGCCATGAGTACAGGACACTCCCTCTATGGATGGAACCCAAAACCATACTGGAGTTCAGACAGACATTTACTGAACATGGTCACAGCATCCTCATGAACACTTAAGATTCGGATGATAAGATCAACGCAACAAGGAGACAACTACACAAATAAACAAAGCACGTACAACAGTCAATGTTCACAAACAGTTTTAGAAAAATAATAATTAAACAAATACATAAAAAAAACAAACCTACATCTTTGTCGGTATTTAATTATTTGACCAAAGCATTATAGATTGGCAATAAAGAGGGCAGAAAGGGGTAAATGGTGAGGATTGTCAGTGAAAAAGGATTATACAATACTATAGTTTGTACATTGCAATGTTTTGAGGAACAGTCCCAGAACAAACAGGAACACATTAAAGAATGCAATGAAAAGACAGGGAGGCTGTACAGGTACATGCACAGGGAGGTTGTACAGGTATCTGTATATGTGTGTAAATGTATGTGCGTGTGTACTGTATGTGTATGTCTGTGGCCCTGTGTGTGTGTGTGTGTGTGTGTGTGTACATGCACATGTGTGTGTATGTGTTTGTGTGTGTCTGACAGGAATGTTATAGAGCTCTGGGGCGGACACATATGTTGGGTCTTCGTGCGGGTACAAAGCCATGTTTGCAGTAGCACTTGAACGAGCCTATAGTGTTGACACAACGGGCATTCTTGCAAGGATTAACTCGGAGCCCCGGTTCAGCACACTCATCAATATCTGAGAGGGAGAGAGAGAAAGAGGTCTGCCACCCTGTACACGCATTCATACATATACAAAATCAACCAGAACAACTAGATTCTCCTCTGATATGATTGTGAGACCCTCAAACAAAGGACGATCTAAAAATGAAAAAGTGAAATGACAGCAGCACTAATTAACTTCCAATTGCCCTTTATTTGACCTTTCAACTGGCCAAAACAGACACAATTATCACAGTCGATGGTTTGTTTGACAGAGTATGGTTATGGTTAAGGTGGGATGTAAACGTACCTGTACAACGGGTGCGGGAGTGGTCCAGTCTAAAGCCTGTGTTACACTCACACATAATGCCCAGGTAGGAGCGCACACAGCGACCATTGGCACAACTACACTCGTCAGAGTCCTCCTCTGAACTGTCCCCTTCTGAGCCAAAACACAAGAGACAGGGAGAGAGAGAGCAACACAGAGAGAGATTGAAGGGTGTCCACTACCGTATTTGTCCAGTTGTTGTGGTAAATTAAATGATTACAGTATTGTGTGAATTTATAACAGCCACATTGCTGGCATTTACCTGGGTTGTAGTTGGCAAAAGCTGCCAGAAAGTCGACCTCGCCCTCAGAGTCTGTCTCCAGGTGCATCTCACACAGCCGGTTGAAGATTACTGAACGACAGTCAAATGAAGGACTTTAATAACACAATATATAATCAGGTTAAAACATGGCTGTTAATGCAAGATGATGATTTAGAAAGAAAAAAAACAGGAATGCAGAAGAGCAGGACCAGTGAGTGAAGTTGTTAGTGTTACCACCTGAGTTTCTCTGGGGGCAGGTCCTGCACTCAGGCCCCCAGCCGCGGCCGTAGTGGCAGCAGCACTCCGAGTAAGTGACCACCAGGCCGTTCCTGGGCATGCTGCAGATCTGGTCCTCGTCCACCTGCAGGAAACACACGTCCTTGTGGGCCGCCGTGCGATCTGGGAAAGGGAGACAGGGGGCCAAGGGAACAACAGTAAAACAATCACCGTTCACAGCCACAAGGGAATTTTTCCTCTGTTCAAAGAGTCAAACCCTCAACCTTCAAGACCAATCTGACAAACATAAAAAGATCATTGTTGTTCCGGCATTCTGAAAGGAAGTGCTGTAAGATCCTGACATCTTTCTGACCAGTTTGATTAGCCAGGTACTTGCTGGCCTTGATAAGAGTAAGCAGGTACTGTACATAGATATGAATATGAACACAGTGAGACAGCTCTCCTCTGCAGATTCACCTCCTCACACACGGATGCTGGAGCTAGAGAGAGCTCTTTCAAAAAGGACCCACACCACAGAAACAGCTTTACCACCAACGTACTGTATGTAACACAAAGTTTCTGTTTTCATGCCTCTGCCCGATGCAGCCGTGGCCAGATGGCATTGCGTTTCCGGGTTGTCTGTACGTCCGTACGTCCGTCTGTTAACGCGATATCTCAAGAAAGGCTTTATGTAATTTCTTCAAATTTGACCAGAATGTCCAGTTGGACTCAAGGATGAACCGATTCGATTTTGGTGGTCAAAGGTCAAGGTCACTGTAACGTCACAAAAGGCGTTTTTGGCCTGATGAACAAGATATCTCAGGAACGGCTTGAGGGAAATTTTTCAAATTTGGCCAGAATGTCCAGTTGGACTCAAGGATTAACTGATTAGATTTTGGTGGTCAAAGGTCAATATCACTTGACTTAAAGTCAAGTTCACAAAACATGTTTAGAGCAACCTGACTTTTGGCGGAGGCATACACATCATTTTGTTTCTGTCAAAACCTATTCTAAGGCATTCTAACATCCAGCTATTACAATCTGAAATGTAAGGTTATACATTAGAGGAAAAATGCTTGGAAAGAAAGATGCAGAAAATGCCACAAGCAATCAAACGTCTTCCGAATACATTCCTCATACACACATGAACATACACACGTATGTTGTGTTTTCCCTGCAACCGTGTAAGTTTAGTGGGTTAACCAAATTAAATTATACTGAGTGTTGTGCAACTGATATTCCGGAAAATCTATGAACTGAGATCATAATAACTACTGTAGCTATGTTTCTCCTTCTTCACAGATAGCCAAAACACTGACCGTCAGATGTGTTTATAGAAACCAGCAGAAGGGGAGTGATTACATTACAGTCATTTTAGCAGACGCTTTTCTCCAAAGTGACTTACAATAATCTAGTGCTAAAGCTAAAGTGCAAGAGTAGCAAACTAAAAATATATAATATAATAGTCTAGAATGATGTCAGAGTCACTGCGCAGAGGGACTCACAGGGGGGAGGGGTTAAAAAGAACAGCAGTAGTGGCAGGTGTAAAGCTAAGCCAAAACTCAGGTTAGCTGAGCTCTAATTGGTCACAGGCTCAGGCGAGCTGAGGGCCAATTGGTCATACCCACCGTCATAGACGCACTGTTTGAGCGCTGCGCTGAAGGTGAGGGGCTGGGTGCAAATACAGTGAAAGGAGCCGGGCGTGTTCACACACCTCCCGTTCTTACAGTACGACGGGTCCTGGCACTCATTCACATCTGCAAGGGGGCACCACAGACACGGGTTACAACATGGACACCAGCCTACAGGGCCAGCTCTCCGCTTTGGCCCACACAAGCTGAATATGTGTGATGTTGAACAGGCCTCCAAGCAGATCACCTAAGTTTATATATCCTGAGGGCATGCAGAGTTTGGGAAACTCATAATCATAGCCCATAACTGGGCTGAGGGTCTTTAACAAGCTCTTCTCATGGCCGGGAGGTAGCTGTTGACCGGGAGATGGAGTTGATACCTGAGCTATGTGGGACCAGATAGGGGCAGGCAGGGGGAAGTTGTGAGGGATTACTTAGTTAAGGTGTTGGTTCATAACACTGAAATTATACAACTATAAAATCAGTGGTCAGTTCATCCTCCCACCCACATGCATCCACACAAAACACAGCGGGAAACCCTATCTGAACTACACTACCCAGCCTGCCACATCCTCTCCCAGACAGCCAGTCCTGAGCTCCCCTGGTAAGCCCACCTCCCTGTGCCCATGCCCTACTCACCGGCCTGCTCCTCTGGTGTCACACAGCTGTTGCGGTTGGTGGCCAGGATCCAGGGCGGCGAGCAGATGCAGTAATAGGACCCGGGGGTGTCCACACAATGCCCGTTCTTGCAGTTCGCCGGATCCTGGCACTCGTCCACACCTGTAACAGACAAACACGATGACCTAAAGGTGTCTGCGCACTGCCCCGACCAACGCCAATATTGGATTGGCGGTGGAGGAGGATTCGCCCTTTCCTCACTGATGAAACGACGCAGGTGCTCATCCAGGCCCTGGTCATCTCCTGCCTGGACTACTGCAACTCCCTCCTCGCTGGGGCCCCGGCATCAGCCATTAAACCTCTGGAACTTGTCCAGAAAGCTGCTGCTCGCCTGGTGTTCAACCACCCCAAGTTCTCCCACACAACTTCCCTTCTCCGTTCCCTACACTGGCTCGCATCCAGTTTAAAACTCCTACAGGGCAATGAAAGGAACAGCCCCCTCCTACCTCCAGGCCATGGTCAAACCCTACACCCCCGCAGTGGTGGAATGAACTGCCCACTGATGTCAGGACAGCAGAGTCATTGCCCATCTTTCGTCGCAGGCTCAAAACTCATCTCTTCAAGAAGTACTACAACAATCCTCCCTCCTAAGCACTTATTGTATTTTATTGTATTGTATTGCACTGTACTTTAGATTGCTATTCTTGCACTTTGCCTTCAGCACTAGATTATGCTCTTAGTCACTTGTTTTAGAAAGAAGATGTACTTGTGAGTTCTGGCAAGTAGTAGTACATTAGCTTTTCCTACGTTAAATGCAATTATTGTCTGCTAAATGACTGTAATGTAATGTAATGTGGTGCTATGTTTGTCGGCGACTGTTGGCGTCGGTTGGATGGATTTTGCAGCTGAAATGTACATTTCCAACATTCTAACAACAACTGCCAACTTTAGAATGTTGGGTGTGGGGAGTTGGTTAGCGTTGGTCGGGGCAGTGTGCAGACACCTTAACACAAGTCCTCTTTCAACACTGACCCTGACAGCTCTCTACTTTGATTTAAAGACAGATTTAGAGACCAGCCAGGTTAGAGATACCGGGGGGCCAGTCTGTTGACGCAGAAGGCTTGGTCACCTGCCACTGTGGGGATCACACACTTCTTGTTGCTGGAGTCGGGGGTCCAGGGGGTGTTGCAGACGCAGTAGAAGGATCCTCGGGTGTTCATACACTGACCATTGGTGCACAGGGACTCGTCGTGGCATTCGTTCACATCTGAGGGGTCAAGAAGATGCAGTAAGTCTCAAACCAGACGTGAGGACATTTAGGGCTGGTTGCACAGACATGGATCAAGCCTAGTCATGGACTAAATTGTACTTTCAATGGACAATCTCCATTAGAAATTCTATTTAGTCCAGGACTAAGTTTAATCCATGTCTGCGCAACCGGCCCACAGTGTGATAGTACGCACTGTACTAAGTGCTTACCGATGCACTCCAGCAGGTTGCTGTCGTAGTAGAATCCCTGCTGGCAGTAGCACTCGTAGCCCGGCTGCGTGTTCATGCAGCGGCCTTCCTTGCAGATCTCGTTGGAGAAGAGCACGCACTCGTCGATGTCTGTGCACAGAGACAGGAAACCAGTTGAGAACAAACTTTGAAGACGCGCCCCGTTTAAAATCCTTGCTGGTGCGTGAACCAACAAGAGAGCAACGTCACGCTCCTGAGAAATCCTGAGTGTGCCTGTGTGTGGTCACACATCCATGGGTCACACTCACCCCGGTGGATTGAGAGGCCATACTCGGTTATTCCCTCCTCGTGATAGAAACCTCGGCCCACAGGACACAGGGAATGGTACTCAGCTGCATGGAGCAAACCAGTCTGTGTGTCAGTCATCAGCCAATCAGGCGCATACAATAAACCGTATTTAAGCTACCTTATTCTATGTGTTTGTGTGTGTGTATGTGCTTGTGTGATGTGGCGTGCCGTGTGATGTGTTTGTGTGTGTGGTGTGGCTGTGTACTGTGTGTGTGTGTGTGTGTGTGTGTGTGTGTGTGTGTGTGTGTGTGTGTCGGGGGAACACAGGCACCTGAGTGGAAGACGGGGCAGGGGTAGATCTCACAGTGGTCTCCCCAGCCCACACCGATGGAGCAGCAGCACTCCTGCTTGGTGATATTGGTGGCCAGGACGCTGTCACAGAACACCGTGTCGTCCAGATTGAGGTAGCACTCCTTCTTATCCTCCATCTCCAGCACGATCACTGTCAGGGAAGGAAGCAGACAGAACACAGGAGTGTATGAATGAAAGTGGTGGTTCTACAGACAAATTCAGGGAGCGTTCATATTCAAAACAATAACACCACTTCCAGCTCAACATCCAGCTCAGCTCAACATCTGGTTTGCTGCGACGGTATCACTGTCAAGATTAGCTACTGTAGCTAGCTAATGTTAAAGATGACAAACAGCTATTCCTTGAGCCCCGCAAAGACAGAACAGTCGAGAGATATGTAGAGTAATCAGTCTTATAGGAGATACAGGAGTGGGCATCAGTCTTATAGGAGATACAGGAGTGGGCATCAGTCTTATAGGAGATACAGGAGAGGGCATCAGTCTTATAGGAGATACAGGAGTGGGCATCAGTCTTATAGGAGATACAGGAGTGGGCATCAGTCTTATAGGAGATACAGGAGTGGGCATCAGTCTTACCTTCACAGCTGTGCTTGTCTTCAGACTGCATGAATCCCTCGTTGCACATACACATGTAGGAGCCTGGCCTGTTCTCACACACCCCGTAGGGCTGACACAGACCTCTGTCTGTCGAACACTCGTCTATGTCTGGGAGAGAAGAGAGAGAGAGTGAGGCCACTTTCATACCTGAATTTTTTCAGATTCAGGGAATAATATGTTACAATGCTGCACTAAGACCTTAGCTCGATTTGTGTTCAACACAGCAATATGGACAGAGCAAATGATCTCTGGGTTTGATCTGGTTCTGGATACGCCCTCAACACCAAGCGCTTGTAAACAGTTTTGTGATTGGTCCAAATTTTGCAGGAAGTTTGTATTTCTGGAAATCCTCTCTTCGCTGACACCGGGGATCGACCCGTAATCAAAAATGGAACATCAGCGGCGTGTGTGTATAATGACATTGATTGGTCTTCTCTGGGTCATATACATGTGTTCGGTATATGCACAACCTATCTAGTTTGAGCAGGCATCACCACTACGGCTAGAGAATGTGCTATTGTATATGATCAGGAGAAGATGCACTGCTGACAGACACCTCCGTAGGAGAAGACGCGCTCAGGAGGAATACAATGACCTGTTCATCCAACAATTTCTCTTCCAAAGACGCATCAGGTTCCGGTAAGCTTGGTTGTAGGCTATAAGCCAAATAAAGTATTTTTCATAAGCCATCAGGGAATTCAAGCCCAGTACTCCAGTACAACAATGAGTTGCATCAGTTTGTGGGTAATGTGCGTTCTCACTGCAAACAAATCTCCCCACGGGGTGATTGCAAGCGGGCTGAGACCACCCTCTCTAGGTGGTCTCAGCCCGGTTGATTTGTTCCAGAACCGCGAGCAATTGCTGTGTTCACATATGCCCAAACGACTCGATCTACGGGGGAAATGCTCCCGGTATCGGAACAACAAGCTAGGTCTGAATGCACCCTAAGAGAGCATGAGAAAGTTATCACCAACATTATTTAGACTAGACAGACTTCATGAATTAAATTGCAATCTACATGCAATTCTGACAAGAGTGAATGACCGTAACGTGATGTCCAATAAGCAAAGCTCACAGAGAAGGTGGGGACTGACCTTGGCACCTTCTCCCTCCAACCAGCATGTAGCCCTTCTGGCATTCACAGCGGTAGGAGCCCATGTTGTTGATACAGCGCCCCCTCTGGCAGTTAGACGGCCTCTCGCACTCGTTTATGTCTGTAGGGGGGGAAACTGAACTCAACAAGCCATATGCAACAGTAAACATGTTGCTCCCCCCCCCCCCCACCCATGATGCATGTTCCTTTGCGGCAATGGAAAATAAAAACAAAAGGATATTTTCTTCATGAATATGAACTAGTTCTGATACCCATTGGAACACACAATCGGTAATTGGCCAGTCCATTATATATGGCTGTCGCAGAAGGAATAGAGATTACTCCTGAGCCCATGTCGCAACTGAATGGTGGTCAAACGGCAGTTATTCTTTGTGCTTATAACAACACGAATCTGCCTGCAAACTACTAAAAAGCACACTGCTAACTAGATTCTGTAGGCCGAGATACAAATCCTATCATGTCCACCTCTTGATATTTGGTGGCTTAATTCCTACTGATCGCTAGATCGACCAGAAGACATTTTCATGCAACAACTACTACTGTTCGGATTGCTAACATTGTTAGTGAATGGTGGAGAACTTTGCGAAAATTGGTTTGGATAACGTTAGCAAGGTAAGTTTTGAGAATTTGTGTTTTCAAAATACGGTATTATGTTGGCATGTGACGTCTGGAATGAGAATTGGCCCATGCCTTCACAGTGGCTGCCCTCCTGGGTGCGCTGGTATCCTGTGTAGCACTGGCACTGGAAGGAGCCGTCGGTGTTGACACAGTGCCCGTTTGCACAGAGCCGGTCGTCCTCACATTCATCAATGTCTGGAAGGGAGAGCCACAACCACACAGACCGTCTGCATCAATCATCATCAGTATCATCATCATTTAGCTGCTACTGATCTGTCACTGACAAAGTCAAAAGACGATGCCTGACTAGGAGGTAATGCGGCAGCAGTATTGTTGTGGCCAACAGATGTTGTTGTACAGCAGACTTATTTCTTTATTCACACCCGTTATGCTAAAAAAATGCAGAAATTTATGTTATTGAATAACAATGCATTGGCACGAACCACAATCGAATGGTTCACAAATTATCGCCCCCAACCCTATCCCACGCCCCAAAAATCAAGAATCATATATTCACACCCCTGTTATTTTGTGGTTCCTCCCTTGGCCATTTTAACAGCTAGTGATTGCCACTGTATTGTACCACAGTACCGACCACAGTATTTCAAACATGTGCTTCCTCCCTCTTTTATACCCTAGAGAAACAGGAAATCATTGTAAGCCACTATATAGTTCCCTAACCTTCCAATGTACTTCAAATAAGTTGTATATTTATGAAGGTTTGTTTTTGTTGGATTTTATTTAAAGGGTTAGGGGTGTGAATAACTGTGATCCGGGTGTTTTCTGGAAGAAAAATATGAATGAAACCAAATATGTTTTTGTGCGTGGCTGTAAGCCAGCGCACCAATGATAGCAAATGTCCGGTTGTCACTCCCTCCCTCCCTCCCTCCCTGGCTTCCTCCGTCCCGTTGTTGACCTGCAGTTCTATGTTGCTCCCACAAGAGGCAGTGGTCCCAGAACATGCAGTTGTATGTTGCTACCACAAGAGGAAGATAGACTGCATTTACCATTTTTGGCCATGGGAGGGCAGCACCAGGCTTAGATAGACTGTGTTCCTTGTTGAGTGTAGTTCTAGTAGTACTTATAACAAACACCTACCGCTTGTCACTGCTACTGCTTCTCACCTCAACTTCCATACAACACCTCCACAGCTACTGCTCGGCCCCGGAGTGGGCTATAGACACACGGTCTCCAATGAGGGGTGCATGGGGATGGCCTGGCAATCACTGATGTGCCCCCCACAACCTCTGACCTGAGGGGGCAGAGTCTCGCCACCACGCCACTATCCACGCCACGGTCCCCACATCTCAGCCCCTGAGTTGGCTTAAGACACAGTTTTCACGATTGGGTGCATGTGGGTGGCCCGGAGAGCAGTACACTGTCCTCGAGGGGACAGGGGAAACCTCGCCAATATCCACGCCAAAGACCCCACAACTAAGCCCCTGAGTAAGCTAGAGACACACGATCTTCACTGGTGGGTGAATGGAGATTGCCCGGAGGTCACTGTACTGTCCGCGAATAACTCAGACACGAGGGGGCGGAGTCTCACCACCACGCCACTATCCACGCCACAGACCCTACAACTAAGCCCCTGAATGAGCTAGAGACACACAGTCTTCACTGGGGGGTGCATAGAGATTGTCCGAAGGTCAATGCAGTGTCGCCGACCAACTCAGATCTGAGGGGGCAGAGTCTTGCCACCACGCCACTATCCACGCCATGGACCACAGAACTCAGCCCAAGTAGGCTAGAGACACACGGTTTTCTCCGGTGGGTAGCCTGGAGAGGGATACACTGTCCCGAACGGGCTATAACCCAAGGGGGTGGAGCCTCGCCACCACGCCACTATTCACGCCACGGAATCCACAACTCAGTCCTTGAGTGGGCTAGAGGCACACGGTCTTCAATGGTGGGTGCATGGAGATTGTCGGGAGGTCACTGCACTGCTCCCGCCCTGCTCTGACCTTAGGGGGCGGAGTCTCGCCACCATGCCACTATCCAAGCTACGGACCCCACAACTCAGCCCTTGAGTGAGCTAGAGACACACAGTCATCACCGGTGGGTGCAATGATTGCCCGGAGGTCAGTGACGTGTACCCGACCAACTCAGACACGAGGAGGCGGAGTCTCGCCACCACGCCACTACCACGCCACAGACCCTACAACTAAGCCCCTGAATGAGCTAGAGACACACAGTCTTCACTGGGGGGTGCATAGAGATTGTCCGGAGGTCAATGCAGTGTCGCCGACCAACTCAGGTTCGAGGGGGCGGAGTCTTGCCACCACGCCACAAACAACTCAGCTCCTGAGTGGGCTAGAGACCCACAGTCTTCACCCTCGGGTGCATGGAGATTGCCTGGAGGTCACTGTACTGTCCCTGACCAGCTCTGACCAAAGGGGGCTGAGTATCACCACCATGCCACTATCCACGCCATGGATCCCAAAACTCAGCCCTTGAGTGGGCTAGAGACATATGGTCTTCACCGGTGGGTGCATGGAGATTGCTCGGAGGTCACTGTACTGTCCCCAACGAGCTCTCCGCCCCTGGTTTTCTGGGTTTATCCCTTACCTTTGTCCATAAAAAGAAGTTGAACCAATTGCAGCAAAATAGCTAACGTTACAGGAATCATCAGTGTAACTGCTTTAGCCACTGACCGCTACCATTAATATTATGGAAGCTGCTGCTAGTTGTTGTGAGCTCATGAGCTAACTGGCTTTCCCGCTCTTATTGTGCTGGATTAGCATTGGAAGCATTGGAACTGATGTGTCCAGACAAGACCTATAATAATTTATCAGACATTATTTAATGTAATTTCAATTCACAGCTATTTCAGTGGCATGACTAGCTTCCATCCTACCAGTCCTGAACAGAAACAAGCCAGCCACGCACATAAGCCAGGTGGACCTGGCCTGGTTCTGAATAAATGTATTAGTATTCTAGATTTGGAATTGTAAAATATACCTGAGTACTTGTATACTTTAGGCAAGGCAAGTTTATTTGTATAGCACATTTCAGCAACAAGGGTATTCAAAGTGCTTTACATGAGACATTAAAAGCATCAAGACAAAGTACAAGAAACACATAAAAGGTAATAAAAACGTAATGCAAAAAAATTACATTCAAAACAAAATGCAGGAAAAATAAAATACAGGAATAAAAGTTACAGTGCAGTGTACAAATGAATAATTATTTGATTTAATAAAAAGCAGCGGCGAAAAGAAAGGTCTTCAGTCTTGATTTAAAAGAACTGAGAGTTGCAGCAGACCTGCAGTTTTCTGGAACTGAATACTGCTTCTCCATGTTTTGTTTTAACTCTGAGGACAGAAAGCAGGCCTGTGCCAGATGACCTGAGAGGTCTGGATGGTTCATAGCGTAGCAGCAGATCCAAAATATATTTTGGCCTTAAACCATTCAGTGCTTTATAAACCAATAGCAGTATTTTAAAGTCAATTATTTGACAGACAGGAAGCACATGTAAGGACCTCAGAACTGGAGTGATGTGATCCACTTTCTTAGTCTTAGTGAGTACTCGAGCAGCAGCGTTCTGAATCAGCTGCAGCTGTCTAATCGATTTTTTAGAGAGACCTGTTAACACACCGTTACAGTAGTCGAGTCTACTGAAGATAAACGCATGGACAAGTTTTTCCAGATCCTGCTGTGACATAAATCCTTTAATCCTTGATATATTCTTCAGGTGATAGTAGGCTGACTTTGTAATTGTCTTAATGTGATTGTTCAAATTCAGTTCAGAGTCCATGATTACACCAAGATTTCTGGCTTCGTTTGTGGTTTGTAACATTACTGATTGGAGCTGAGTGCTGCCTTTTAATCGTTCTTCTTTTGGTCCAAAGCCAGTTACGTTTTATTTTTGTTTAGTTGAAGAAAGTTCTGGCACATCCAATAGTTGATTTGTTCAATGCACTCAGCACTTGTATGGGATTACAGTCCCCTGGTGATATGGTGATATACATTTGTGTGTCCTCTGCATAGCTATGGTAACATATTTTGTTGTTTTCCATAATTTTAGTTAGTGGGAGCATGTAAATATTGAACAGAAGAGGCCCCAGAATGGAGCCTTGGGGAACTTTTGGCCACTCAGATTTGTAATTGCCTATAAACACAAAGTAGTATCTGTCCTTCAAGTAGGATTCAAACCAGTGTAGCACTGTGCCAGAAATTCCCAGCCAGTTTTCCAGTCGGCCTAGTAATATGTTGTGGTCAACCTTCTCGAATGCAGCGCTGAGATCCAGTAATACTAAGACTGAAATTCTGCTTTATTTTACATGGTTTTGTTGATCTTTATCAAGGCTGTGAATAAAAACAGAGTCTACTGTATATTCCAGAGTGTGGACTGGACATTCTCACCCACTCTTACCTACTCTCACCCACTCTCACTCACTCTTATCCACTCTCACTCATTCTTACCCTCTCTCACTCACTCTTACCCACTCTCACTCACTCTTACCCATTCTTACCCACTCTCACCCAATCGTACCCACTCTCACTCACTCTCACCGACTCTTTCCGACTCTCACTCACTCTCACCCAATCTTACTCGCTCTCACCCACTCTTACCCACTCTCACTCACTCTTACCCACTCTCACCCACTCTTACCCACGTTGATCCATTCTTACCCACTCTTACCTCTGCAGCCTTTGCTGTCTGCGGTCGGGAGGAAGCCCTCGTTACAGAGGCAGCGGTAGGTACCAGGCAGATTTTCACAGCGACCATTGGGACACACACCGCGTTTCTGGCACTCGTTGATATCTAGACAAAGAGAGAGAGAAAGAGAGAGAGGGGGGTTGAGGGGAGAAAGACAGCAGTGTACAGCAGCAGTACTGGAAGGCTGAACCAGTGCCATGTGTGCAGTCAGTGTGTGGGTCAGTTCTCTGTCTGGCAGATTTACGACTATGACTGATCCAGTCCATTCTCTACCTCATACACACTGTCCAGTCATACGTTCCATCTTGATAGATCAGACAAAGCATGCTGGTGAAGTCAGGGAGAAACACATATATAACATGTTCAGGGTCACTGCATTCAACTCTGGAACATTTGGTTTGCAGCCATACGGTTCCAATAAGGATGTAGTTACTGTAATGAAATACTGCCAGCTAACAACAGTTTACACGTGCCCACCAGATGGCACTACATCACCAGAATTTACTGTCTCCCAGAGTCCTATAACAGAACTCTATTGTGCTGGCTCAAGCATGGCTAGGTTTCCAGTCAAATCAAAATCAAATTAAACTTTATTTATATAGCGCATTTCATACACAAAGGCAACACAATGAGCTTAACAGAGGGAAAGGGGGATGGACCTACTGATCCTACCCCTAATTTTCCAGTCTCAGGGAAATAGATGGTTGCCATGTGTATGTGTGCGTGTGTGTATGTGTGTGTGTATATGCGTGTGTGTGTGTGTATGTGTGTTAGGGTGTGTGTGTGTGCGTGTGTATGCGTGTGTCTGTGCGTGTGTGTATGTGTGTGTGTGTGTGTGTGTTAGGGTGTGTATGTGTGTGCGCATGTGTGGATGTGCGGGTCTCACCGTAGCAGACGCCCCCCTGGCCCTGGTGGCCGGGCAGGCAGGGCACACACTCGTAGGAGCCCGGCGTGTTCTCACACTGCTCGTTAGGACAGGAGCTCGGGTCCAAACACTCGTTTATATCTGAGACACGAGAGGACGAGTCACAAACACACGCTGACGATGGCAGGAATGGTTTATCTCACATCTGAGGATCTGACTGATCAAAACGTTGTTTAAATAAAGTACCGGGAGCATTACACTTGAGTAGCGAGCCCTGTTTCATGATTTGAATGCCGGTTTTCAACAGTTTGACTCAGCACCAAATCAGAGATGAAGAGCTACTACAAACTATGAACATGTTTTCTCTCTCTCTCTCTCTCTCTCTCTCACACACGGTGAGACCCGCACATCCACACATGCACACACACACCCTAACACACACACATACACACACGCACACACACACACACGCATACACACACACGCACACACACACACACACACACACACACACACACACACACACACACACACACACACACACACACACACACACACACACTTACCTTCACATGTGGGCAGACGGTGGGACTTCCCTCTGAAGCCTTTGTGGCATTCGCACTTATAGGACCCTGGCAGGTTCACACACTGACCCCCTGTGCCACAGATGTCCTGCTTGGAGCACTCATTCACATCTGCAAAACAAACGTCCAGAACGTGCATGAGTACAAACAAGATCTGCAGAATCTGATGTCTAAAAGCGATGAAACCACAAAGCTGTAAAACATTTTGAGCTTCTGCCGCTCAACATCACCCACCTACCTACACATCTTAGCCTCCCATGATGCACCAGCAGCTTGTAGCCGTGGTGACAGCGGCATCGGTAAGAGCCCTCAGTGTTGATGCAGATGCCTCTGCCGTGGCCACAGGGCTCTCCGTCGCACTCATCATCATCTGACAGAACGCAGGGAAGACCATGGGTCAAGAATGCTTCGTATTCAACAGAACCAGCATCGCTCAACTTTGCATTATGGCCAGGACCACTACTATGGTCAGTGACATTTTGTGGATCAGTCGACCTCCTTCCAACCTCAGGCCACGCCCCCCCCCCCCCCGGACCCTTACCCACACAGCTGTTCCTCTGGGGGTGGAGCCTGTAGCCGGTGTAGCAGTGACAGTTGTAGCCCGCCTGTCCGTTGACGCAGTCGCCGTGGCCACAGATGTTCCTGTTCAGCCGGCACTCATCTGTCACTGCTGCTGGGAGCAGAAATCTACCTCAGACTGGCGATCCTCACCAGGGACAATCCCAGTACTATTCAGTCAGTTCAGGAAACGAGTCTGAATTTAACAGCTTCTTCTAATTAATGAATCTTCTAGGACTTAGGATCAACTTAATCTAACTTACGACAATTATCACATTTGTCATTTCAGTTTAAATTGTGAGTTGTGGGAATTGAAACAGAATTGAGCCCGACCCTGATCCACACCACCACTGATTTGTGCTGCTGTATCAGGCCCAGGTAGAGGTGTAGCTTGTCAGAGACAGTAGAACTCACGTGAGACCTGCGTCTGAGCG
This sequence comes from Borostomias antarcticus, assembly GCF_949987555.1. Lineage (NCBI taxonomy): Eukaryota > Metazoa > Chordata > Actinopteri > Stomiiformes > Stomiidae > Borostomias > Borostomias antarcticus. Next base: position 14,847,161 of record NC_140248.1, read on the forward strand.
AACTCCAGGGGGCCTCTGTCTGGGTTCAGCCTGATGATGGGCTGAAGGGTGGGCTTGGCCACGATCACTGCGGGACCAACCAGAGAGATGCGATTCACTTACATCACAGAAGAGACTGTATAGATTTCCAAAGAGGTAATGGGAATGGGTGGATGTTTAAAGCGGTTCTCGATTCAATACAAGCAATAAGACTCAAGATCACTGAGAGTTGAGTGCGGTGCCGTCATGCCAATTTGTGTCCGGGCTGCCAAATCCTGTCCGGGTGATGTAATGGTCTGTCGCTGCTACAGTATACCAACATGACGCGCTCGCATTCCTGACATTCCTGAGTAGAGTTCGCAAGTTTGTTTACCTCAGAATCAACAAAGCATTAGCTTCAGCCTGAGCTAATGTTAGCACTAACGTTAGTAATGCTTTGTAATGTTGTGGGATTCCCAAACTGAATAAATGCTACATATATAAACACAAAACTGCCTTGATAGCTCAATCTTGTTATTGCTATTGTTAAGATATCTGCTGAAAAAAGATTCTATTCTATTTTCCTACTACGAATGTGAATTTCACATGCATTTTTATCGGTAGCCCAGTAATCAATAGCGATTCTGAGGTAACCAAACGTGCAAACTCTACTCAGGAAGGAATGTGAGCACGTCAAGTTGGTATAGCAACGACTGACCATAACATCACCCCGGACAGAATTTGGTGACCAGAGACATTTTGGCATGACGGCACCAATGAGAGAATGAATGGACAGTGAAGGGAGTGAAACAGCGGTACCATGGGAGGGGAGGGGAGGAGAGAGAGGAAGGGAGGTGGATCAGCCTACCAGGCACACGGGAGGGGAGGGTGGGTGAGCAGAGAGGGGAGGGGAGGGCGTATCAGCCTACCAGGCACACGGGAGGGGAGGGTGGGTGAGGAGAGAGCGGAAGGGAGGTGGATCAGCCTACCAGGCACACGGGAGGGGAGGGTGGGTGAGCAGAGAGGAGGGGAGGGCGTATCAGCCTACCAGGCACACGGGGACCGTGGGTACTGATGGGAGCGAGCTGCACGGGAGTTGTCACTTCGGGTGGACGCTCCTATTGGACAGTGACACAGGCCAATCCTAGATGATCACCCCCTCAACCACAGAAAACCAAACACTGTGACTGGCCCTAAACCCTGGTCTCCCTTGACCATGAGAGGCAATTTACAGTGACAGGGCTTTACAGTAACAAGCCAAGATTTAAGTAAACTTTACTTAAAGTTGAGCAGAGTAGTTCATGGACGTGTTGGGGAGAGATATTTATTGGATTGGTGTAGAGGCACAGTTGTAATACCCTGCAAAATGTACCATTCTGGTCTATAGTAGGCTGTATAATCATAGACTCTTAAAGGAAAATAGTGCACACTTACCACTAACTTGATTTCTGAAAGGGTACACAGACAGAAAAAGACTGATCAAACACAAGCATGTACTGTAATAGACCTTCTGTAGGCTGCGCACACGCTGGCCCTCTGATAGTTAAGCTACAGGCAAAGAAACTGGTGTGTTTGCATGGATCTAGCAAAGGCTCATGGTAGGTGGAGCTGTTTATTATTGTGTGCTGCGGCATTTCAATTTATATATATGGCACAATGGCAATGCCCAAAACTAAAGAATACTCGCACACTGAAGCTCCAAGGAATGTACCTTTACTAGGGATAGATAGGACAACGTTTCGACTGATGTGCAGTCTTCGTCTGGTCTCATGGTAAGGTAAACATTTAAAAGTTTTTTTTATAGTGCTCTGTTCATTGACATCAGGTGCTCCATCCTGTCACTTCCTGTCTCCGCTCACCGGAGCAGGTGGACTGGTAAATAGCAAAGGTGATTCCACAACCCAAGTGCAGGGGCAATAATAGCCTTATTGTACCAAAGGAGAAATAATATTGCAAATATATACTGAGGCAGTCATTCAATGTATATATTAGTCAAAAAATAATAAAAAAAACAAAAAACAGGTCCAATGCAAGGGGTCAGAAAGAAAGAAATGGATGTATACTAAAATATTCATTGAGTCCATTAGGGGCTAGAGTGTTGAGCTCGTAGATCCATTTCGTCTCTCTTTGTAGGAGAAGTTTTTTGATGTCACCCCCTCTTCTCGGTGTCTGCACCTGCTCGATGTCTATAAACCTAAGGGTTTGTTGGAAGTGGACTGCCACTGGGCTCTTCTGATCTCCGTTCCTGATCGTGCTTCTGTGTTCAGATATTTTTGTTTTCAATGTATGTTCCGTTTTACCAACCTAAACGAATGAGCAGGGGCACTTGAGCAGGTAGATGATTCTTGGTCTGACATGTGATATGATCTTTGATGCTATAAGCATCAAAGCAAAACGGAACGTACACTGAAACAGTTTTTTAGTATACATCCATTTCTATTATGTTTTGTTTCTGACCCTTTGCATTGGACCTGTTTTTTTGTTTTTTATTATTTTTTGACTAATATAGACATTGAATGACTGCCTCAGTATATATTTGCAATATTATTTCTCCTATGGTACAATAAGGCTATTATTGCCCCTGCACTTGGGTTGTGGAATCACCTTTGCTATTTGCCAGTCCACCTGCTCCGGTGAGCGGAGACAGGAAGTGACAGGATGGAGCACCTGATGTCAATCAACAGAGCACTATAAAAAACCTTTTAAATCTTTACCTTACCATGAGACCAGACAAAGACTGCACATCAGTCGAAACGTTTTCCTATCTATCCCTAGTAAAGGTACATTCCTTGGAGCTTCAGTGTGCGAGTATTCTTTATTTTTGATCATACACCCACTACTACTCAGCACCTACAAGATTGAGAATTTGCATATGTCCACACTATCATTTTACATTGGCAATGCCCCACACAATTTACTTATAAACAATAGTTTAAACACATTTATTTTACATTCACAGATGAATGTATTAACGGCATGATGATGAGAAAATAGCCTCCATTTTGTAATCACTGATTTCCTGTGGAACAATTTCTAAATCCTGTCAAATAAATCAAATCAAATTAAACTTAATTTAAATTTAAAGCACTTTTCATACACAGAGGCAACACAATGTGCTTCACAAAAGGAATCAACCCCCCCCCCTCCCGCCCACAGTAGGCTACACCCATTTGAGCCAATATGGGAGAACTGTAAAGATTCTTCCCTGACCCCTCTCAACGAGATGATCGAGCAGGCTCCTGGAAAATGTAAACTATATCAAAACATATTACAATACTGTATAGCACACACCCATAACATGAATACCACATTATAAGACACCTGGTCTTGTTTTACTGTTTGCCATCTTTCACATTTTACCACACTACACTTCCCATAGCATCATCAAATGGTCATGCGCAGTTTGCTCAGAGTTTAAGAAATTTGAGAAAAATAGCAACATTTGAACACTGTGCCTACAATAGCGTTTGTCAAAGAGTGTCAGAATGTCCCGGCCTTAATCTTAGACCCTGTTTAAACTTGGTTTTAAAATGCGTTTTGGGCAATCAGATCACAAGTGGACAGCGAAACACATCGCCATTTACACCGCTGTAGAGTCATGTGTCAAACTGACATCTTGTGTTCATATAGTAACCATAGTAACTCACTCACTCCTCCCTGCGTGCGTGTCACACAAATCAATAATCAGTTGGTTTCACTTCGATCAGATTCTAAAAAAGTGCATGAAAGCAACCAAAGATATTTGAAGAACTAATGTACATAATAGGGCTATACCAACTGTTTCGATTGATAGGACAAATCATTTACGACTTGCAAAAGAGCACAGGATAAGGCAAAAAAAAAAGAAATATCATCCTGCATTGATGACGTGTTTTCCTGTTACGTCCTTGTCGGGGATGCATCAGGACGCATTAGCGTTTAGACTCAGACCACCTCGGCAAGTGGTTTGAGTAAACGTTTCACAATTTGTCTTGGTGGTCGTTTACACTTGTATTTAGCACTGTCCACTTCTGATCTGAAACCCATTCTAAAACCAAGTTTAAACAGTGTCTTAGTCAAGAGGAGAACCAATTCTAGTTATATATAAGAGCCTTTGTGAGGACTCACCCTCCCGCTCCTGGGTCTTGTCAAGCTTGCGGCTGCCGAGAATGGTATGGATCTGGGGAGGGAAGGCCACTGTCTCCCTCACACTGTGCAGGAAGTAGCCCTTCCCAGCAGGACATATCTTACTGAAGGAAGCTGGAGACCAATGGACACAAGGAGATGGTCACAATCATCTTTAGTTTCTAACATCTCCACAGAGCTTGTCATGTCATGCCACTATCCCAGTGAGCACCTCTCACCAGCTGAGACACATTGACCTGCAGCACTAACCTGCCTTTACCCAACTGAGAGCTGATCGGCAGGATACTGGACATTAGCCTGGCTTCTCCATCCTGATCAAGTGAGCTCACAATCTGTTACTCAGTCTGGCCACGCTCCCATATGGCTGAGTTCCACCTGGCAGATATTTGCCGGGCCAATCACAACCGTTCTAATATGGTGCGGGTTTGATACGACGGCTGTACTCATTTGATGCGATGATACTAACCCACATTTCGTTGCTCTGACTGGTTATAGGTCTATCAGATTGCGTCCAGAGGCATTTTGGTCTGTGACCGTTGATAACGCCCCTTGGAAATCAAAAAAAATAAACACAGCGGCTCCAGGCCCGTCGCATTTTTGCGAAGCTGCCGAAGCCAGGCTAACTGGACACGCCCCTGCACCCCTTCTCTCTCTAAGCCGTCTGCTGCTCACCTGTGCCATCCTGAGGGCACCTCTCACAGTTGCTGCCCCAGGCCTTGCCCACAGTACAGCAGCACATCTCCTGGGACAGCGGCGTGGACAGGGCGTGTTCGCAGCGCCCCGCCTCCGACACCATGAGGAAACACTGACCCTGCTCCAATGGAGACTCTGAATGAACAAACAAACAAACAAAACAACAATCAACAAACAAACTCTGAATGTGGCGACGACCAACAAGAGAGGACAAAGAAGCTCATGTTAGATAAACTGAGATGACAGAGAAGGACTGTGAAATCTGTACTATTTCCTGAGGGGGGAAATCCCCCCACCAAAAATGTTGATGCAACTGATGATGCGACTGGGTTTGATTTCAGTCAAAACTACCTGCGATTTACATGGGGCATAAATGCATCTGAAACTGCTGTGTCTTAACTTTGACGACAAGTGACAGATCTGAAGCTGCCGAGGTCACATCATTTGACCTCAAGATAACAACCCATGATTCCCCTTTCCATCCTCCTCCAGATCGGCCCCAGATGGGACTAGACAGGCAGGCGGGGGGGAGCAGAGGACAGCTTTGAGAGCCTGCAGACTGGGTCTAGGTTGAGTGAACGCAGACCCGGGCCTGTCCTGAGTGAGATGGCTGGGGAGCTACAGGTACTGTACATACGCCTGGTCCTGGAGGAGCTCTTTCTTACGCCTCGATTCCCCTGACTCCGTTTGTGCGGCGTTCCGAATGCTGTCGGCTTTTATTCCGTCCTCCACGTGGCTTCAACTCCCACCGGGTGCATTTCAGGAGCGAGCGTTTTCTCCTACTACTATTTGATGCGTCCCAGATGCAGCATCCGTCAAAAATAGACCTGGTGTCTATTTCTACCGGAGCTCCGCGGATAGCTGTCCTGGGGAGCTTCTGAAACGTGCCACAGCGCATGTGGTGGAATCACAACCATTGTCTGGAGTGGCCACGGTCAGCCCCGGCTGCCGTACGGTAACCGGAACGCACCGCAACCGGAAGTCAGTGGAATTTCAGCGTTACTCACCCACACATCTGGTCCTGTCCAGGACAAAGCCAGGCTTACAGGCACACAGGAAGCTGCCGAGTGTATTCAGACACTGGCCGTTCTGACACAGCCCCTGCATGCTGCACTCGTTGATGTCTTCAAGGCGAGAGATACAGAGAGAAGAAATAGTTCACAGTATTTTAGCACACTTGTGGCAGAAATTATTTCATCAACACACAATGAAAATAATACATTATTCAACTTCACCGTCGGCGTTACCCCTGAATGAATTGCTATGTGAGGTGAGTCAGTAGATAGGTAGTCTGACTCAACAGATGTAAGTTTTGGGGATAAGCCTTGTCATTCGTTTATTACTGCCCAATCAGTGGCGACAGAATACTGTACTGTATGTTGTCGGCCCAATCAGACTCAATCCAGACTACGTGAAATAACAACAACCTATCTGATTGTGATTGGTTTAAAAAAATATATAATAACTGCCCCCCCCCTCTCTATCTCCAAATGGCAATGAGTCCAGCCAGACCTTTCTCCAGCGCTGCACTGCCACACTGTGAACGAGGTGTGGAGATAGTGGAGAGGTGGCGTGAAGCTACCTTGACAGTGAGAGCTGTTGAGTCTCTTGTAGCCGTGAGGGCAAGAAGAGCCGTGGTCTTCCATGATGTGTTGAAGTTTGACTCCCTCCAGATCTGAGAGAGAAGGGATTGACAGATGAGGTATGGAAGAGAATAGGAGAGAGAGAGAGGGAGGAGGAAGGAGAAGAAGGGGGAGGATGGGACAGGGTCATGTAAAAGGAGGGAGGAGAGTGAGGAAGAGTTAGGGGAATGTAAGAGTGGGAGGCACAGAGATAACAGTAGTCTGATTTACTGTATATCCTGTCTAAGTACTCTCAGAGACAGGAAGCTGGCAGCTCATCAAAAGAGAGAAGATGTGTCATAAGAGACTGTGGTGAACATGATGGAAACACCATGGAAGGTTTTATAAAAGGCAGTCTAACCAATTACTAATACCACTGTCCTGGTTAGGCACTTATTTCTACTGGCAGTAGAATTACTGTAAATATCCTCCTCCTCCAGTTAGAGCTGTCTAGCCTACTCAAGTGGACCTTGTTTAGAGACCCTACTGTCATAGTCTGACTCACCAGATTTTTTGGGGATAAGCCTTGTCATTAGATTATTACTGCCCAATCAGTGGCGACGGAATATTTTGTCAGCCCAATCAGATTCAATCCAGACTACATGAAACAACAACGTAGTAACCGCTCCGCCGAAGACAAGTGTGATTGGTTTTAAGAACTACAGTTTACCCCCTTCCCCCTATCCCTGAATGGTAATGAGTCCAGCCAGACCTTTCTCCAGCGCTGGCACAGCATAACGTAAAAAAGTGGAGATAGGTCTGGCTATGCGAGACTACTCCTGTCATAGACAACTGAGTGTGTGTGTGTGTTTGTGTGTGTGTGTGTGTGTGTCTGGCTATGCGAGATTACTCCCGTCATAGACAACTGAGTGTGTGTGTGTGTGTGTGTGTGTGTGTGTGTGTGTAATTATCTGGGAGGGTGACGTGTAAAGATGAGGCACGTTTGATGTGATGGAAGGTATTGTGAAAGGCAACTTTAAATGTTTAGGGGCCTACTGTAAGTTTAAAGTGAATACTTACATCCAAAATAATTTGGAATCACATTCTAAGTTCTTATTTTCTGCACATTCACAGAAGGCAAAGAAAGATTTGACTTTGCTTCAGAACAGATGAGAATGCCAGAAAAGAATCGTAAAAGACTGGCCAGATCCACCGTCTCCTCACAAAGGTTGCATTGTCTAAGTCAGAACTAAGGAATGGAGTAATAGAAAAATGGAAAAAGGTGAGTGGCCAAGATTTTTGTGGGGCGCAGCTTGAAATTTAATCTTCTGCAATGCGATGACGATCTCCCACTGGGCAGCACACACGCGCGTAACTGGAGGATCTCGTCCACTGGCAAGGCACACAGGAACATGCCGAACTGGAGGATCTCTCTCCATCTCTTCCTGAGGCTGTCTGTCTGTCTGTGTCTGTCTGCCTGTCCGTCCGTCCGTCCGTCCGTCCGTCCGTCCGTCTGTCCGTCTGACAGTCTGTCTGTCTGTCTGTCTGTCTGTCTGTCTGTCTGTCTGTCTGTCTGTCTGTCTGTCTGTCTGTCTGTCAGTCAACACAGTAGCGCTCTTGTAGAAACTACAGGCAAACCAGACTACTGTTAGTCATGCAGTACATTATGTGTAACAGGACATGCTTGTTTTCAGCAGGTTAACGTGTGCATTCATACATTTCTGTCACTTGATTTGCGACAAGGTAGTCACGTGATTCAAGAAGAGCAGGCTTGTGATCCAAGAAGGGTATATATTTGCGAGCACTTTTGAGGGTGATGGGTGGATCAAACAACCCCAATGTGGACACCGAGTGCAAAAATAGCCTACCTTTCTAGCGGCTTACTTAGCAGCTACTAGCTAGCTAGTGTACTAGCTAATGTTCTTACTAGCAACTGTAGTGTTCTTATTAGATCGCTAGTGTTCCTACTAGCTAGCTACTGTAGTGTTTTTACTAGCTAGCTATTGTTCCTACTAGCTAGCTAGTGTTCTTACTAGCTAGCTACTGTAGTGTTCTTACTAGCTAGCTACTGTAGTGTTCTTACTAGCTAGCTAGCGTATCCTACTAGGTAGCTATTCACTGTGAACACAAGGACTCAACAGTAAGGCAGATTTATTACCCAGGGGAGAAATAACAGGGATGTCGCTGAGTGGGTGCTCCGGGGAATGACTCAATGCTCACTACCCGCGTGCCTCCATGCATTTTAACGTCACAAATCAACGTGTGCATGGATACGCTTTATCCGCTGTGAACAACCGTGTCCTATAATATATGATTGCAAGCGCTATAGGCAAAATTGTTGAATGTTGGTATATTGCTCGAGCAAAGTAGGCCCACTGTATTTAGAGGTCAGTGGAGGTGTGTCCAGTATACTGTAGTGGTGGAAGACACTCTCATGAACAGTTCTGCCTACTTTCACACAAAGTTTGTGCGATCTTGGCCAATGCACCAAGTGGAACAAAAATGAAAACCATGTTCAGGGCCTCTGCCTTCTCTTTCTCTCCATATCTCCATCTTGCTTTTCTTCTAACACCTACTGATTTGTAAGCTGGGGATCATTGATTTTATTTATTTAACCTTTATTTAACCAGCTAGGTCCTTTTGAGATTAGATCTCTTTTTCGAAGGAGTCCTGGCCAAGATAGTTGCAAAAATGTCAAATGTATACAACATAGCCTACAGCATCAAACAACAACAGTAATACAATTTCAAAAAGCTCTGCCAGACAGGAGATAAGAAAAGAAAAAGAAGCTATAATAACTGGGATAGTTGTATACAACACATAACAAACAATCAAGGATGACAAAGAGTTTAGTATCACTAGGCTACTCACATTGAAGCTTGGGGCATTGATAGCATTTATTCTGTCCCCAGGAATTACCCACACTGCCACAGCAGTCCTCCTGATTGGTCAGCACTGGAAGGGGGTTACTGCTACACTGAAGCACATGGTGCGGGAGAGACAGAGAGAAAATGACAAAAATGTATAAAACAGCCACTGTAAAACCATAACAAATGTCTAAAATGGCAATACCATGACCAACATCTTAACTCACAGCTTGTTTGGGCGTCGTCTCCTGGAAGCACCTCCCCCTTGGTTTGAGCGTGGGAGGGGTCAGCCGTGTGACCAACTTGTGAGGTGGCTTGCCGTCTGATTGGTCGAGAGGATGAATGACAACGGATGTGTCTGATGCATGGTGGACACGCACTTTAACCTGCACTGAAGAGAGAGAGAGAGAGAGACGGACACAGGTAGAGGCAGAGAGAGAGGCGGGCACAGAAAGAGCACAAATCATACAGATATGACTACAGCTCCTCATAACATCACTCCCAACAAGCCAGTGTGGCGTGGGGGGGGGGGGGGTTGAGTGTACAGTGACAGTGGGTAGGTACATGATTGATGGGTACCTTCTGACGAGTGGTGGCCGGTCCCCTGCGACAGGGGCAGGGTGAACACCGAGTGGGTCTGCGTCAGCTGTGCGCGGCCCAGGGCCTGCTTCTCCCCTCCCTGGCTCTGCACGTCCGGCAGCACGGCCATGGGGTAGACGGGCTGCTTGTTGCCGCGCGCCGCCTGGGCCTCGTGCATCTGCCGCAGCGGGGACTGGCACAGCCGACCGGTGAAGCCGGGTGGACACAGGCAGTGGGTCCGCGAGCTGCACACGCCGCCGTTCATGCAGGTCAGCGGGCACACGACTGTAGCAGACGAGAGGGAGAGAGAGAGAGAGGGGTCGTCTCACAAGTCATAGACAACAATATCACCAAACCATGATAGTACTAAATCATTCCTCTCCTTCTGTCATCATTGCACATAAGGCAAAGGCCGCCATCATGGCAGTGCAGTTCGACAGAAGGCTCTATAATGAAATGCTATTGGATATATATAGGCAAGCGCTGTAGTCACAATGGTCAAATGTTTTGGGAAATCATCACAGCAGTCCTCACGGTGCCCAATGCGAATGTTGATTGATTTCTTTCTTTATTTTCCCACACCTCCTGTGAAAAAACTGTTCCCAAGTCCCTGCTCATCCTCTGTGGTGAAGAAAGGATGAGCGTTGGCTCCCAACACTCCCGTGAACAGCTCCACCTACTCTGAGGCAAACTTTGAGCGATCTTTACCCATAGCACGAGGGAAAAAGATCGTCATTTTGCACTATACACGGACAGGCCCAAAGTCTGAAAATCACCTCAGCTTCATCAGTTCTCAAATACCATTATGGAAGCTTGGCCAAGGAGTTGTGCATCAAAGGGATTCTGGGAAAATCTGAAAGCTAAGAATACCAATGCGTCTTCTACTGGCACTGAATCATCAGTTACTAAGCAGAAAGAAGCTGGGTCAGTAAACTAGCAGGCTCCCCTTTTCCAGTCTCTCACCATTACTCAGCCCAGGACAGTACTTAACCATGTTCACTAGTAATGGTTTCTGCTCTGCCTGGACTAATACAATGCTGTTTCAGCAGCTCTCAGAGTGAGTCATTCCCTTACAAAGTCCCTTTGGATTTAAGGCCTTAGTGCCTTGGTCAAATCGCATCAGCTAGACGGCGCACAAACACGCCTTGCTAACCAGCAGCCATTGGAGGTGCTGAGTACTGACCATGGACAGTAGCAGGCCAGAGCGGTGACAGCCTGGCTTCAGCCCCCGAACTGCGCTTTAATTTTTCATGCACACTTTAATTACCTCCCTTTCGGTGGCGTGTTGGTTGGTTTGTTAGCAGGATTACGCAAAAACTACCAAACCAATTTTCACCGAACTTGGTGGAGGAGTGTAGCATGGGGCAACTTAGAACACATTACATTTTGAAGTGGATCCGAACCACAGGGTTGGTCCACGAGCTGCGCAAATATGGCCGGCCATTCACCACCATTTATTTTTGGAGACTTCACATTCATTGTCAATGAGGGGAATTGAAGCAGCCTTATCTCGACATGGGAAGGTCACAGAGACACAGGGTTTGGACTGGCATAAAGCTCTCACCCTAACGAATGCAGTTACCAAACATGTCCTGCTTGCACGCACATATGTGCTCGCAGAGCCATGAAATGCATTCATGGGTGGAGATTTGTGCTCTCTGCGTCCAGTAATTTCTTGGTTGGAATTCCAACAAGGCCAATCAGCGTCCTTTGAATGTGATTACAGAATTAAACTGCACAAAAATTATTGGTTAGGCGATGAACTAATTGCTCAGGACTCTTTCAGCAACTCCCATCTCGGAAAACAGCTGAAAGAGGAGCACTTTCAGAATGAATAATGAAGTGAAACGAAATGACAATTCAGTCTGAGTGTAAGGCTAGAGCAGTGATACAAATGGCGTCGTTTTACTGGAATAATGGAAATAAACAATGGGAACTGAAGAGAAAAAGCTTCATGGCAGACAGTGTGTGCCTCTCTCTGGGACTGCTACAGCGGCCCTGTTTCTCCCTAGAAGGACAATTAGAAGAAACAGTGGCAGCAGAGATCAGGGGAGCTGGGAGTGAATACCAGAGGTCCCATGATAAGGCAAAAAGACTGATACTGTAGTATACTGTACATAAACATGCCCACAATGGTACCATAACTGCATCATACAGTATAGGGTTTAATGACTGAATCCCTATTATGAGGACTAGTTTGGTATTTAGCATCAGAAGCCCTGTTATAAGATTATGTATGATCATATTCAGTGGTCCATATCAAAGTTTTGACAGACTGTGCACTCTTGAGATGTTAGTGCTCATTGCTCATGTCACAGTTCAGATATCTTGTGTACTTAGCTATGACATGAGCAATGAGCACAAAATCTTAAGACTGCACAATTCGTCAAAATGTTTATATGGCCCGTTGTGTATGATCGTAAATAACCTCATAAAAGGGCTTATGATGCTAAATACCAAACAAGTCCTTTAAGAGCTTGAAAGATTCCAGACTCCTTGCCTATAGTTTTCCATGGCTCACGCTGCAGTCTACCCCAGGCTTGGAGAGTGAACCCCCGGGCAGGCTGGCAGACAGCTCTGTCTGAGACCCACCCTGTGGTTGAGACCATGAGAGCAGCAGGCGAGGATAGGAGAGAACTATTCATATTACTGAGCCCTGCTCACACAATGAAGCAATTAGGCCGTGACTGCCTGAAAGTCTACGCCGGCCGCGCTGTGGTAAAGATGGGACTAGATTACCTCAAACGCAGCAGGGACATCTTTACCTAATGAGAACCAGTCAAAAAAGCTACTGGAGAAATCACAGCCAGGCCGTAATGGAATCCTGACAGGAGGCTGTGTGTGCAGCTAGTGTTTAAATGCGTAGCAGCACGGGCTGTTCTGACGCAGCCTGCGCCGCCTGCATGGCAATTACACGTGACAGTGGTCCTCAACCGCAGGACTCGGGCAGGCAGCGACACGCACAGGCTGGTCGGCCGGCGCAGTTACTGTGGATATAGCCTCTAAACGCTGCGCTCAACTAGAGACTGAAGACATTTGTCCAGGACATCATTTCCAGTAAGGCAGGTCTTTCACCCTAATGGAGATGTAGGCAGTGGCTCTGATTGGTAGCATCGCTTTTCGGCATTCCAGTGATGATTTTTGATGGAGATGTCTCCAGTCTTTTCGGAGGTGAAGATCTCCAAAGTCTGGTTTCGCAAGACTACTGTAGACAGCATAAAAATGACATGACATCTATTCCTCCAAACTGAGTTACAACAGCTCTGAAATTGGCCTCAGTGTCGTACGCTGGAAGGGTAGAAAAAAACAGGACAGCTCCAGGGAGCAGACAACTGGGAGGTTACAGACAGTGATAGAGAGAGAGAGAGAGAGAGAGAGAGGGAGAGAGAGAGAGAGAGAGAGACAGACATAGAAAGATAGAGAGAACAAGAGCGAGGGGCGTAACTCCTTCCAGGAGCGATTATACAACTTAAACCCACAGAGACTGGAGAGACAACATAGGAAAAGTCTGGTAATGCTGGAGTGGAGGAGGAGGAGAGAGAGAGAGAGAGAGAGAGGGAGAGAGAGAGAGAGAGGGAGAGAGAGAGAGAGAGAGAGAGAGGGAGAGAGAGAGAGAGAGATCCTGTCTGTCTGGCAGGCAAAAAGGGTCACGGAGAGTATACCCCTCTAGCAGGGAGCTGAGACTCGCAGCAGTCAGACACAGGCGCACGCACGGACACATGCAAACACACACACACACACACACACACACACACACACACACACACACACACACACACACACACACACACAACACTTATAATAATGTTAGCCCCTTCCATCACAAACAACAGGAAGGGGTTATATGAAAAAAAAGCAACAGCCCTTAGGTAACGTGGAACTCCAAATTATACCTCGTCTCCAAGAAAACGTTGAGCACATGCCACGGAGCAGACTCCACAGTTGAGGGGTGAGAAAAATCTGAGGTGAATGAGTCCTTTTGATGTTGTGAAATAAGCCCAGCATGGAGGTGAGCCCAGTAGAGAGTACAGTTCTGAGAGCAGAGCCCAGTAGAGAGTACAGTTCTGAGAGCAGAGCCCAGTAGAGAGTACAGTTCTGAGAGCAGAGCCCAGTAGAGAGTACAGTTCTGAGAGCAGAGCCCAGTAGAGAGTACAGTTCTGAGAGCAGAGCCCAGTAGAGACCAGAGCCCTGAGTGACGGTATTCCCCTCCACATCTGTTGCCTCCATCTAAACCCTGGGCTGTCTGCAGGACCTGGGTGTAAAACACATGGACTAATGCTTTCTGCAGACTGAGTGTGTGTGTGTGTGTGTGTGTGTGTGTGTGTGTGTGTGTGTGTGTGTGCGTGTGTGTGTGTTTGTGTGTGTGTGTGTGTGCGTGTATGTGTGTGTGTGTGTGTGTGTGTGTGTGCTGCCATATAGACCTAGTTCTTTAATCTTTCAATATTTCAAAGTTTTCAGGACAACAATTGTACTAGGGACGGCGATATCACAACACAGCAAAGCTACAGTATGGATGGAATTAATTTCCCCAATAAGGACAAACAATTTTGAGTACTCTTAATAATAATAATAATAATAATAATTTCAATGAATGCAAAAATATCACATCGTTTTAATGTCACCATGATTTCATACCCCAAATTGACTCATAGGTATGTTCCAATCCACGGCCCAAAAAAGGCAGATCTTTTTCCCATCCCACATACCCTGGACGCAAAACAGGGAGGAGAGAGGGGGGAGAGAAGGAGGGAGGAAGTAAAAAATGTTTGTTTCAAAGCTCTTCTCGACAGAGTGCTTTATGTGACAGAGGAGTGAGAGCTCCTTGCTCATAATGCCATGATTTAGCCTGAGACCGCGTGAGGAGGAGTATACGCCTCTCTTCTCCACAGGGGGCGCTGCAGGAAACAGAGAGAGAGAAAGAAGGAGGGAGAGACATACACAAACCCCTTTTAAACAGAGATCCTGCTATACTACTGCTAAGAAGACCCCTCATTATGCCGGCTTAGCTTTTTTTTTAGATAGCACGCCAGCGTTTCGGAATCAGAGACTTGACCCTTTTATACTTACCCATAATCCTTACAGTGTTTCCCACAGATTGCCAGTGAGTTATCAAGTTGGTGGAGTGCTGACAGTTGTGAGACTTCGCTGATGTGAGTCGGTTTACTGTAATGACTGCAGCTCTAGTTATGAGAAGGAGAGAAGGGGTAGTGGTGGAACAGCAGGAGAAGCAGAGAGAGACAGGGGGAGGGCTACGATGGACGACCAGCCATAGCGATCCAAATAAATCAAAAGTTGTTTTGCTGCTCTAGATACATAGCTACTATTCTTAGAAATACATACCTCTCATTCTTCAACTGTTTTGTGAACAAGCTCAGGCAACTAAACACAACAATACACACACGCACACGCACACACACACACACCCACCCACCCACCCACACACACACACACACACACACACGCACACGGACACGCACACACAGTGCTCTAACAACACCAAATAAAATACACCTACAACCAGTATGTAGATGTGCAAATCTCTTATGGAGGAGAGAGAGTGGGAGAGAGAGGGGGAGAGAGAGAGGGAGAGAGAGAGGGGGGAGAGAGGGAGAGAGAGAACAAAAGAAACAGAAAGTGACAGAGAGAGAGAAAAAAAAAAGCCAGGGAGAGAGCTGAGAGATGAAAAGTGAAAGAGGGAGGGAGGACGGGCTCTCTCAAGGCCCCCGGGGTTTTGTTGTGCCTCTTGCCACCCACCCACTGTCTGTCTGTCTGTCTGTCTGGAGATGACGCAGAGGAGCCCCCGACAGCATCCTCTCCGCCCTCCGACCGCAGGCTGAGCCTCACCCACCCAGCTCACATATTTTCCCACTGAGGAGGATCAAATGATAGTTCTTAATGTTCCAGTTCAACAGCTACCACATGGGTAACTGAGGGAGGCATGAGCATCTGAATAACTAGGACATTATACGACCATCTTAAATATGTCCGTAGGTGAGTGAAGGTACAGTACAGGTTGAATAATGGATAGTTGAATTATAGAAGGAGGCCAATGTCCGGCACCGGTCCCTCTCTGAAACAAGTGAAGCCTAGACATCCCCCCCTCCTCCCCATCCCAGTACCTTCCAGTACCAGAACCCCCCCCTCCCCATCCCAGTACTTTCCAGTACCAGAACCGCCCTCTCCCCATCCCAGTACTTTCCAGTACCAGAACCCCCTCCTCATCCCAGTACCTTCCAGTACCAGAACCCCCACCCCCATCCCAGTACCTTCCAGTACCAGCCCCCCCCATCCCAGTATCTTCTGACAGTACCAGTACCCCCCCCCCCCTCAATCCCAGTACCTACAGACAGTACCAGAATCCCGCTTCCATCCCAGTACCTACAGATAGTACCAGAACCTCAACTGGAGCCAAAGAGAGAAAGTGGTGACTAAAGAATGATGCTGTGCGTCAGACAGTAGTAATATATGATTCAATAAGCTTCACCACAAGCCATCGAAGACCCAACACATTCATTTTCTCACACCCACTGACAGATTATAATCAAGAGGACAATGGCAACAGCATCACTGCACCACCACACTCACAATAAACAACTCCCACCACCACCATCATTGTTGATTACAATAACGCCAAGCACAACAACAATTCATGTTGTGTTTTTGCCTTGACGGTCAGTAGAGAAACAAGAAACCACATCCCCAAATAAATACGCCTTCTTTAAACTTTAGCTGGGAGACCACATCCCCACGCAGTGAGTAGCCTGTGGACCAGGCCAGACATCTGCAGCCCAGGGTAAATAATATAATCACTGGCTTTTTAAAAATATAGGCCTACCCCAGTTTCTCCCCGCAGACCAGCAGGCCACCGGGGACTAAGGCCACGTGTTGTCTTGTTTTTAACTCTGGATTGCTGAGTCTTCCGTCTGTCACAACAGTTTTACCTTTGGGGTACAAATAAAGCATCCCTGACCCTTGACCTCTGTTCTGTTAGAGAAGTGGGTATACTGTGTGTCCATGGATAAAGAAGTGGGTATACTGTGTGTCCATGGATAAAGAAGTGGGTATACTGTATGTCCATGGATAAAGAAGTGGGCATACCTCCATACCCTCCACTACACCACTGAGAATAGCCATACGGTACCCCTGCAGCCGCTGAGCTCCAGTCGTCCGTCCCTCCGCCCTACACTGCTTAACAGGGAGATGAGCGGCCCTCAGCAATCCAAACAGTGTGTGTTCTAATACCCAGAACCCACTTAATGTTTTAAAAGTCACAAAATCATACTAGCCTTTGACAGTAAATGGACTGCACTTATATAGAGCTTTTATCCAAAGTGCTTTACAATAAAGGCTTCTCATTCACCCATTCACACACACATTCACACCAATGGTGGCAGCTGCCATGCAAGGTGCTAGCCTGCTCATTGGGAGCAATTTGGGGTTCAGTGTCTTGCCCAAGGACACATCGATAGGTCGTCAGGAGGAGCCAGGATTCGAACCACCGATCCTACAATCATTGGACGACCCACTCTACCTCCTGAGCTACATCCGCCACAGTGAGTCACCTCAACATAATGTGGACTTGAACACTGAAAATGTCTAAAGAGTACGCCGTGATCTGAAGGGAAAATCCTAAGTAAATCTACGACCACGTACAGAACGATCATCATCAAACACCTGTGAGTCCCTACCTGCTCAGAGTCTGTCCCGAGTTTGTAATTATCCCAATCCCTGATTGCACATGTGCAATTTTCAAAATGTCAGGGAGTTACGCAAGGTGGTTTCCACGGCCCTGGGGGCCATGAATCCAGAGAGAGCAGCCCTGTCTGCCAAGCCAGCCCCCCCCCCAGCCCCCCCCCCCCCCACACACACACACACCTCTGGCAGAGAGAGACCGTCAGGTGGAACCTTGGCACGGTCTCCCCGGGAGTGATGTAATGTAATCGCCGGTCTAATCCCGCCACTGCAGCAGCAACATCAGGTAGAGGAGAGCAGCCCTGACAGAGCGCGGCGGAGTTGATGTCACAGACACAGCGGGGCGGGCGGGGGAAGGGGGGGCAGAAGCTGGTGAGGCTGGGGGGCTGCTGGAGTTTGGGACGGGGCTGGGTCTGAGGCTGGGGGGGGGGGATAGGCCTGGTGATGGGACTGCTGGGCTCCGAGGCTACGGGGGTCTGTGGACTGCGGAGGCCCTCTCCCGTTGGCAGCCGCTCTGTTTCTCTGTATTTACCCTGGCTAATCACACTGCAGCTCCACAGAACTTGTGGGAGGGCAGTCACAGAGTCTCACAGCGCTCACATTCCTCTGCCCCAGCTTTAAATAACTACTCCCTTTCTCCCCCCCCCCCCCCCCCCCCGGCTAAGCACATCGGAGGAACGTTGTGTTGAGGATGGCAAATCAGACTGTTTGTTTGTACTGGTCTAAATATTGCCCTCAAATGTGAGGCAACCTCCTCCCTGACACTTGTGTTCTCTCTAACTGGTTTTGTTTTGTAGACCTTCTGCTGCCAAATCCTACTTGCTCAGTGACCGGAATAGCCCAAGAGGAATTTGATTCCACGAGAAATCCCCATTAAAATCACAAATAAACACAGAGATGTTTGTATTTGACTTGTAAGGCTGCCCTGGATCTGCAAAAGCTCCTACAGATAAACAAATACCAGGATTGGACTGAGAGAAAGAGTGTGACCCCAAATAACCCAGGATGTCTGAGAGAGAGAAAGAGAGAGAGAGGGGGGAGGGAGAGAGAGAGAGAAAGAGAGAGAGAGGGGGGAGCCAACCATGCATGCACCCAGAAAAATTACAGGAGTCTTGTGGGATGGCTGATGACACGGCACAAGACACACACACACTCCATAAATGTAGAGTTCACAAACAGTGAAGCTCATGGGGAAAATTAAAAATTACACCCTAACCCAGTCTCTGAACTCTCACCCTCTCTCTCTCTCTCTCTCTCTCTCACTTACACGCACACACACACACACACACACACACACACACACACACACACACACACACACACACACACACACACAGAGTCTTGCAGTGAATATAGGCCGGAGAGAGGCACACAGACAGACAGACAGACAAACAGACAGACAGACAGACAGACAGACAGACAGACAGACAGACAGACAGACAGACAGACAGACAGACAGACAGACAGACAGACAGACAGTACGGATGGACAGACAGATGGTCGGACAGATGGACAGATGGACAGACAGCTAGTCAGACAGACTGACAGCCAGATAGACAGACAGCCAGAAAGACAGACGGACAGAGAGGCGTGTGAGCAGCGGAGCTGTGCCTGCCTAGCTTCACCTCTGGGCACTGGCTCTGTGGCACACCTGGCCTGTGGCACACCTGGTCGCCGGCATCAGACCACAGCACCCAGAACGCTGGCATCGGGGTAGGAAGTGGGTGTGGGGAGGAGAAGGGGGGGGGTTTAGAGAAAAAATAAAGTCCAGACAGGGGAAGGATAGGGCAGATCCAGCTCTCTGCTTGTTATTCTGACTTCTCTTTTACCTTTCATTCTCCCATGATCCTCGGCTGACCCCAGACCCAGGGAGGACCAGACCAAAACCACTGCTATGTGGGTATTGGCTCAGCTGCCTTTCCAATCACTTATTAAACAAGTCCAAAATAGCTGTTCGTGCCTGACCACACAGACATGTTTTCAAACCTGCCATGTCTGTATGTTACATAAGGTCTGACTCACCGGATGTTGGTTTTGGAGATAAGCCTTGTCATTCGAATGTATGCTAACGAATTGGGCATGAGTGCAGACAGACCTTTCTCCAGCGCTGGCACAGCGTAAATGAAGTGTGGAGATAGATCTGGCTATGCGAGACTATTAGGTTCCATGCCTTTCATGATGAGAGAATCGTGTATAGAGATGCTAAGATCAGCTCAGCCTTAACTATTGATGTAGAAGGGACTACCATGGTGAGCTGGAGGACAGCGTGAGTGATGGATAGAGAGAGGCTCAGCAGGTACAGGGAGGAGGGTGAGAGGAGCAGGTCTAGTTTAGATGACGAGTAGTCTGTGACTCACCAGATGTAGGTTTTGGGGATAAGTTTTGTCATTAGTTTATTACTGCCCAATCAGTGGTGATGGGATATTCTCCCGCCTCAGTCAGATTCAATCCAGACTACTGTACGTGAAACAACAACTGCCCCGCCCAAGAGGATTGTGATTGATTTAAAGAAATGTACAGCGTTTTCCCCCTTATCCCCAAATGGTAATGAGTGTAGTCAGAGCTTTCTCCAGCGCTGGCACAGTGTAAACACAGTGTGGAGATAGGAGACTATAGGACAGTGAGGGCAGGATACAGAGAGGCTCAAAAGGTACAGGGAGGAGAGTGAGAGGAGCCGGTCTAGTTTAGAGGAGAGTGAAAGGAGCAGGTCTAGTTTAAACTTGGCAGGTACAGGGAGAGGAGAGAGAGGAGCAGGTCTAGTTTAGACTTGGCAGGTACAGGGAGAGGAGAGAGAGGAGCAGGTCTAGTTTAGGGGAGAGTGGGAGGAGCAAGTCTAATTGAGAGGAGGAGAGAAGAGCAGGTCTAATTTAGGCTAGGCAGGTACAGGGAGGAGGATGAGAGGAGCAGGTCTATAGGTTCAGCAGGTACAGGGAGAAGAGAAAGAGGAGCATGTCTAGTTTAGGGGAGAGTAGGAGGAGCAGGTCTAGTTTAGGGGAGAGTAGGAGGAGCGTGTCTAGTTTGGGTTAGTGTGGGAGGAGCTGGTCTATAGGTTCAGCAGGTACAGGGAGGAGACAGAGAGGAGCAGGTCTATAGGTGTAGCAGGTACAGGGAGGAGACAGAGAGGAGCAGGTCTATAGGTTCAGCAGGTACAGAGAGGAGAGAGAGAGGAGCAGGTCTGCTCTAGGTGACGAGTGGCAGCTGACAGATGGCATGCCTGAGTGCTAACAGCCTCAGAGGAGGTGCGAGTGCTGTCTGTGTGCAGTGAAACCGGGGTCGTACACTCTGAGCTGCTGTGATTCAACGCTGGTGGGGGGTCGGGGTTGAATGTATGCCCACCGGTGACCTCACTGGATTCCCTTCCACTTTGCTTGTCACGCAGCCAGAGCTCTTTCCCCCTCCAGCTCACACAGACACCATCTCTTCTGGTCAAACTGAACTGAGGTTTCTTCCAGAAGACAGTTGGTAGATGGCATAGGACTACAGTCAGTGTGGCCTGTCTCTTCTGTACAGTAGCTAATATGTGTCAAACTCCTCTGGATTCCACACAGTTTTGAGGTCTGGGTGGTCTCCTACTCCAGGCTTTCTCTCTCATATCACACACACCAACAACTCACATCACCTAGCAGGGTTTTTCCTGGCTCAGAATGGGTCTTTGGGAGGTGATGCACACGCAATGTTTTGGGGAAACCTCGGTTTTATACCGAGTAGCCTATAGGCCTTAGGCCTATATTCTTTGTCTGACTGAGCTCACTTTTCACAATCACAGGAAATCTCCTGACATGACACAAAATGGATATGAAGCCAAAATGTTTAAGAGACTGATAACATGTCTATTAATGATCTTGATTACTAGTGGTCCAAACCATGGACAAAGAGGGATGGGCTGCACTTGAAACAAGCTATCAAACACATTTGGAGAGGATCTGAATTGCTATTTTTATTCTACATTTTTAGCATTTTGGCACTGATGATTTTCCTTTGGCTCTGGCTAAAATCTCTTTGGGAGGCGCCAAAAAATCTTCTGTGCAGGAAAACCCCTGCCTAGTCACCAGTTATTAATGGAGGAAAAAACAGCACAAATTCTCTCCAATCTACACAACAGTCTATCTAACAGTATAGAGCTCCGGTGACACACAGAATCCCTAAGAAAATGAAACAGTCATAGCAGGCTAGCTTAGCGAGAGAGAAAGAGACAGAGAGAGAGAGGGGGGCGGAGAGAGAGAGAACTGGGAGGAAATTCAGGAAAATATAATCTCTTCTGGCAAAATCAGGACTTTTCAAATAAAATGGCCTACAGAACTTCATTTAAGGCCCATTACCAATACCACAGATAGGTTTAGAATTCAGATATACAGTAAAAGAGGATATGTTAACTTAAAAGTTATTAGGAGGATATGTTAATTTAAAGTTATTTCAACACAATACTTTAATTCAGGCAATGTTAAACACCAAGTCGTCATCTGCTGAGGACCTGGCAGGTCTACTCTGTCTGGAACTCAGCCTCTGTGGGGAGCTGTGGCCGGCTGGCCACTGCTGACGTCATGACCACTCAGATATGGAAAAGTGTTCATATTGTTGTCACTGACTGCAGCCATTTTACCATGTTAAAAAATTCCACTTGTCTAAAAGAGTCCACAGTCCAGTCCGCGCACACACAAACACACGCGTTTGGTCTGCCAGAGGCTGACACTGGCTCAGGTTGCAGTCTATGGCCTCTGCCAGACAACCCCGTACATACATACTGAGCCTGGTTACAGCACCCGCACAATGCCAGACACAGGAGCGTATCTGTACAGAAGTTTGATTATCTAGACCAGCAAATTACATTAAATAGCAATTCTGTGCTTCGCTGTACTCACAAAAGCAGGGTCTTTTGGAATGGTTTTGTAATAAATTATAGACAGTTCATTCCCAATGCAGAGAAAAAAAGCTCAACATTTGGTGGGAGGCAGGAAGAAGTGAAAAGCTTAAGCCTATAAATGGATTATAGACAGTCTTTAAACACATTCCTAAACAAAAAGAGTAGGCTACCATTGAAAGTTATGCTACAATTACAATCAACAATCATCTGTTGTAGAAAAATAATAACATGGGTAAAAGAGGGTGTAAATGTGTATGAAATATGTGTCTAGGTATATTATGCCTAAGTGAATGTGAACGTTTCTCAACCACCCCTGACCACAGGGCCCCACAGTCGACCCTTCAAGGACGGCGATGCATGCATTTCCATAATGTAGCTTTCACAGTGACTGAATCAGTTTCCTCATTTAATTTGACCACCACCATTTATTTTTGCATCCTGTTCACATTCAAAATAAAATTTAAGTCTGTACAAGTTACAACTTAATTAGGGGTTAAGTGGGGAGTATCCTTTTAAAATAAAATTGAGGCCCCTGACAGTTCAATAGAAAATTGGACACCACTTAATCACAGCTAATGAATAAGCCGAGAACATATGACACTGCTTTCTCAAAACAGAGGCAATACTGCTATGATCTTGTGATTCAAACAGGAGTGTAGTGGTGGTGACTGGTGGGTATACTCTAATTAAAGAAATGTGTATACCGTGGTAGAAATGTTACAGTTTTTACATTAGTTATGTTTAAAGAAGTAGGTATAATGTGGGTCCATGGATACCAGTGGATTCAAATTTAAAACTGGCAAATGCTGTTTTAAAGCCAAAACTGATAGTACATAGTGGACTGGCCTTGTTTTCATTGTGAGCGTGTTGCTGTTTGCCATCTCTATAATGGGCCGTGAGGGAACAGAGCACTCCAGTGTGAACTTCTGGTGGAGGGCCTGCCTGAAGCGAGTGTAGACTGCATGGCTCCCAGCCTTAACAGCGTTTATCTGATACAGTGCAGAGCGACTCAAGTCATCAGACAGACAACAATGAGACGAGATTAGAGGAGTTGAAAGATGAAATATGTCAATGACCCATGACCTTGTATTTATAACACAACTGCACTGTGTGAGCTGGATAAGCAAATATTTAGAATAGAGGGGATGCTGATCACCTCGAGGGCCCTTCCTAAAAAATCTGGTTTTGTATGCACTGTGAAGCGAAATCACACAGCTGGCCTATTAGGTATCATTTCCAGTGGTAAGATGACTCAACCTTTGTAGAGAGAGCCAAGAGAGGTAATATGATCTTTTGTATTGGGCCTTAATATCTTTAGTGTAGCCTTAAGCATCTAATATCATCACTCACCCACTCTGAAGCCAGGACCTGTGAGAGTATCCGCTGACTGTCCATTCTCGCCTATGAGCGTGGTGTTGTTGCCTTGTTCACAGGTGTCCTGGCATTGACCTTTCAAACAAATCCTTTTGCAGATCAGAGGGGCGATGACCACTTTGAAGCGCTCCCGTGTGGATGCGCACTCTGCGCGCCAGTCCAGCCTCTGGACAGCCAGCCAAACGACGAGCAGATGGGAAAATATCAGACGCGGCATCCTGGCATCCTTCACTGCTCTGTTCTGCGGAGATGGGGACGATAACACTGGCAAACCGACGGTTTCGACTCCGGCAGTTGGGCTGCCCTGTTACTTTTCCCACCCGATGCCTGAAAACAGCAGACCCGACTTCCAGAGATAATCCCAAATTTGTTTGATTGTGATTGTGGCTCATGCAACGGAAAAGTGCGGAGAAAACTCCAGTGTAGGCTATAGCTTTTGCCCCCTTTCCTTCAAAAATCGCACGTTAGCCTCCTCTCATGTAAAATGATTCATTTGGAATAAAATGACTACATTGTATGTCATATTTTAGCCCATCTATACCAAAATACCGAAAGCTAAACCCAAAAAGTTACCGAAATAACTTTCTCCCTTTCCTGTCCCGTTTTCTCGCTCCTCTCCCTGCTGTTGCTCGGCTGGCTGGAGTGTGCGTATCTGGGTTAGGAAAGAAGGGAGGAGAGAGGGAGAGGGAACCAATCCCTTCCAGAGCGACCTGGCTGCGAGCCAGGCAGTGCAGGAGCTAGGTTGAGGTTGAAAGTGGTTTCGTTGTTAGTTTCTCATTCTCTCTCATTTCTTCTAACACCCTCCATCCTTCCCCCCAATCCGGCCGACCATAACGACACAGCTGTGCGCGTCGCTCTGGAAAACAATGTTGGCAACTAGGAAACTATTCAACCTAAAACGCGAAATGCTAAAATCTGCGCAACAACCTTTCCAGTGGAAGTCGGATATCTAAGAGGCAAGAGTGTTCTGAAACAAAGTTATTGAATGCCAATGGCTGACCTTTAGCCTACCCAATTGATGAAGAATGAAAATACAATACTGAATTCAGTGATGTTGTAGGCTACAGTCGTATTCAAATCAGGATGAGGATAATATCAAAGAGCCACATCATTCAAGAGGCGATCAGACCACACACCATGTTAATTAAACCAACAACCAATACGTCAAGGTGAGAAGGGCCAAGGATCTTTATCCAGTGGGGTCGTATGATTGGGCACGAGGAGAGAGTTGAGAGTGGGTTGAGTCACTTCCTCTCCGAAAAGTGAGAATGTTTGCTTTTTAGTCGCTAAGGAAATGACTGCATGGGCCTGGAGAGAGTTCACAGGCTGCTCTCACATTTCTCTGCCTCTGCCGTTCCCTCACAGCGACATCCACAGCCAAGACACACATCTACACACAACATGCTCACAGGAAACTCACAGTCACAATCAAACAAACATTACACAGAAATAGAACCCTGTTCGAGCTGTTAGGCCTACGCTTAACACATGAAAACACCTGCTCAAGAAACTTTTCTCCTCAAACTAGAATATAAAAGTAAGGCCTGCTGTAGCCCACTGCCTTCCTGCCCAGCTAGCCTACTATACAAGTCTCAATGGATGATAAACGGGGAATAGCACTGAACTGTGGCTGTATACAATCACTTGTACACGCCTGACAGAAGAAAGTAGATGAGGAAATGTTTATCTACTGCCATTTATTTTAGTATAAGGGTGTTTGTTAGAGACAGGGTTGCAAGTCATTGCCAAATTGCAGCAGTGTCATGGCTTTGCAAGCAACACGGGAAACATAACTGTCTCTTGTTTGTTAACATAATTGTGTCTCTTGTTTGTAAATCTACTGTAACTGCTTTCTCTCATATCCAAAGTATGACCGCCACACAGTAGATCTATATCCAAATCCAGCATAGTGGGGCAAAGCCGCTCCAGTCTGGGGCAGTAGTGCTGTGTCAGACTGTACAGACCACAGGAAGGGTGGAGTCTGTGGCTCTGAGGTCAGTACTGACATTTGTGGGAAAGAGAAAACAAGGCAGCCAGCATAGGGTTGAAGGAGGCCCTCTGGAACGGCGTACGTCTGAGGGACGAAGGGGGCCCTCTGGTACTTATTGAGACTGATGCCCGTTGGAGCACTATGGACACCAACTAAATACTGTACATCTGCCGTCACTCCAGCTTAAGTAACTTACGTATCTGCTAGTCTTGATACCCGTTGGAGCAATCAGTAATTGGCCATTTAGTCCATTATTTACCTGTCTCCCCCCCAGAATGTAGTGGACATGTTGTGTTTGGCAAGTCCAGTCTGGTGCGAGGTAATAGTTCAGTGTTTGTATCAGGGCAGCTGAACTAATTTTGGGCAAAGCTGCAGCTCCTGCAGCTGATGAGCAGGCAAAAATAATTGTAGAGTTGGCAGCTGGAACGCTGGGGGCGGGGTTCTATTCTATACAGTATGTCTATTGGCTGGCAGAATATTATGTTAAAATTACCCAAAACTTAAATTAATTACAAATCTGACCCCATCATGGTCTGTCCACCGTGACCCCTGCCAAATATGAATGCTGTCAGGCTGACAGTGCCGGAGGAAAGTCCAGACAGACGGATGGACAGACAGACAGGCCAAGGGTACTGAAATTTATGTGTTAGATATGAAAAAAGGATATGGTGCCTCTGTGATTAACAACAGTAAGTGCTGCTGGTTTCCACACATAAGCCACACTACCCACAATGTGTTCCATCTGGCTCTGGCAGCGTTTGTGCTGCTGTGCCCCTGGTCTGCGTTCGTCTCATTCCAGCCTCACAAACGGACCAGCTTTGCTTCCAGTTACACCCGCTGACCCAGGGTAACACATTATTAACATTTCTATGACGAGGACAACGTCAGTGTGTGTTTGTGCATGCTCCCTACAACTTCCACTATAATCAAGACAGATGGACGGAGTAACCTTACCATATGTATCATATGTTTGTGCGTCGTCTGTGGGCATGGGTGTGTTCAGTGTCATATCCGTTGTGGACAGCTGGGCAGAACCGCTGGTCGCGTCTGTGGAAAATGAGTGGATCACAGGCAAGGGGCTGTCTCCTCAACACCAGTCTGACCACACCAGAGAGAGCACTGTGGTTTCCAACTCTCCATCTGATAACTAGGGGAATCTCTATGGAGTTGAAACAGAATTGTTTATCGATTTCTCCTCAGGGAGAAATTTATGTTTATCCTTATTTATTGATTTGAATACGTACAGTCAGTCACAGTGAAGTTCAGGAGACAGTTCTCACCTCAGCCACACCATGAGAATCTGCTGCTTCCCATCATACCAACGTGCACCACCGCTCATCACTGCAACCACAAAGATGAGCAGAACTCAGCTATACCTATGACATTCCACCATCCATCTATCTTTCCCTGTCATCGGATTTTATGCGGAATAAATCTCAAGCTATAGATATAAAATACAAGAAGTACCGGCAGCTGGGGCTGCCTGGCACCTAAAAACGTGGCTTACGTACATTTCTGGACCTCGAGGGGTCTTTATATGTTACACACAAACACACATGAGGACAACACAGCACACACACGTCTTCGGTGGTCGCTGGTGGAAATTGTTCCCTGCATTTCTCCCATCCAAGCTGTCCTCTTCCAGGGGCAGTGGGCAGCCATAGCGCGCCCGGGGACCAAGTCCCAAGTGCTCAGTCCAGGTCCTGGACAGAGACCAGACTGAAGAGCATCTGCTCTTCTGCACGTTTTTCGTATTGGGTCCTTTGGAAGGAAACCCTTGCAAACAAGGGGAGAACATGCAACATGAAGAGACCTCCTTGCTGTGAGGTGACAGTACTAGGTACTGTGCCACCATGTTGCACGAGTGATTTTGGGGTCCAGTGTCTTGCTCAAGGACACTTCGGCACTGCCGGAAGCTGGGATCGAACTGGAGATCGCAAGGCCGGCCGTTCTACCTCCCCAAGCTACGTGCTAGTGTAAAAATCAATACAGTATTTGTGATTATGATTTAGTAATGCTGACCTTTAATAAGCAGGCCAATAATGCTTGCAAAACAGTATGAACAAAGGTCCTTTAATAGTATAACATTAAGACAAGTTAACCGGATGCATCAGATGACTGAAAAATGTACAAGACAGGTTTATGTCAAAAGGCAAATCATTTGACATTTCATACCAAATTCTTAGAAGTAAAATATTAAACATTTCAATTCAACGTGCAAAAACAAACACAATGCAGTACCCTGTTACCATGGGTCAAGAGAGCTCACAAACTATACTAGGATTAACTCAACTAATTTCAATATCATTATCATCATTTTACAAGAGTTTTTATTGGTAGATGTACTTTTTCAATAGTTGTATAAGAATCAATATCATTTATAATAATCACATACTATAACAGTGATATAAGAGGCTGAGACTGGAACTGTGCTCTGCTGCACTGATTAGATAATCCGTCTATAACAAAGAAATAGATGTTTTGCCCTTCTTACAAATACAGGAAAATATGGTGATACATATATATTTACAGTAAACACTAGCATTAATAGTTTGCAAAGGAACTGATACATTTCCATAAAATTATCTTTGGACATGGTTGCATATAACGCCATTCCATCTCAACATTAACAAAAATGAGCACCATGATGGAGGTTTTCAATAGACATCGGCAATTCTTTTTTGTTTGTTTTTTTACTTTTAAGGATGGAGAGTCAGACTACAAGGAATTACTGAAAAGAACATGGTAGAAGTTGTACATTTGATATAGTCTAAGCTACTTTCACATCTAAAAGATTATAAAGCTCAAAGAGAGCCCGAGGGACTCTGGGACATGGAAGAATGTCTGACATAAGCTACCCTGATTACAATACAACACTCTTAACGCTGGTTGTGGTAGATATACATAGCCTGGGTCTGCACTAAAGAAAATGTTTAACAAGGTAATGGAATAGGAAGACAGTTCTATGCTTATTGTTCCGCCGTAATGTAGTATGCACAAGTACGACCAGAGCTCCCCTTACTCTGACCCTCCTCACACACAGTCCACCACCGAGCCGTCTTCCCCCTCAGCTCCCCACTCGCCAAACCTCATCTGAGGGGAGGGCGCTGCCGGGTGGAGGTTGTTCATGTCGTCCATGGCGTCTGGGTCTATGTCGTCCCCGGCGCCCATGGCTCCGTCCATTTGGCCCGGCTCGTCCCGGTGGGTGCGTACGTGCTTGCGCAGCGCTGCCGGCTCCTTGAAGCTGCGGTGGCAGAAGGGGCAGGAGCACGGCCTCTCTCCGGTGTGGATGAGCTGGTGGTGCTTGAGGTGCTGCAGCCTGCTCAGACGCTTGCCACAGATGGCGCACACGTAGGGCTTCTCGCCGGTGTGGGTGCGCCGGTGCTTGCGCAGGCCGTCCAGGTGGCGGAAGCTGTTGCCGCACTCGGAGCAGGAGTAGGGCTTCTCCCCGGTGTGGATCCGGAGGTGGGTCTTCAGGGCCCCCGACTCGCGGAAGCGCCGGCCGCAGACGCCGCACGGGTAGGGCTTCTCCCCCGTGTGGATGCGGATGTGCTTCTTCAGGCTGGAGATCAGGCGGAAGGTCTTCCCGCACTCCAGGCAGTGGTGGGGACGGTCCACGTCCGGGTCCACCGCCGCCAGGTCTGAGGTCGAGGGTCCGGCCGATTCCTCGCCCCTCCCCGGGGACACGTTGTCACCCCTGGCCGCTCCCGCCGAGGGCCTGGCGGCCGCTGCCTTCTGTCCGTCGGTGCCGGAAGCCGTGCGCGGCCGCATGCTTCTCGGGTGGCGGAGGGGGTAGCTGAGGGAGCGTGCCGCCGCCTCCTCCTCTACCACGTGGATGTGGCCTAGCTCCCCCACGCTCTGGGCCGTCTGATGCTCCGGCTCACCCACTCTGCCGTCACCCCTTGGCCCCGTCCCCCTCCGGCAGGGCTGGCTCTGCCCCGGACCGGGGCCCTGCTCCTGCTTCACCTCGAACCTTGGCCCTCCACCTGCTCCCTGAGGCGGTCTATCATCTGTGATCATCAAAGGGAAGAAATAGGAGCACAACTGTATGATTCGTTTGACAATACGACACACAATGGCTTATAGCAGACAGTTACCTGGCCTGGTAGAGTCAGAGCACACAGACGGGTTGGTATTGAAGGAATCCATTGTGTGATTGGTAACCGAGCCGTCTGGTTGGATAGAGAGCTGACACATTTTGTAGTCATCTCTGTTGTCATATCCGTGAAGAGACTCGTCCAACGGGCCGCCCAGCCCTAGGTTGACCCCAGCTACACACCGGGCGTCAGCACCGTTCACATTCTGGGGGGTCTGATGGTCCCTGTCCATACTAGTGTTCATAGAACCCATGGAGGACACCGAGGGTGCGAAGACCGATTGGTTGACAGTCTGAGAGCCCGAGTACGGAATTTGAAGCTGATCGATCAGTTTTTGCGCACTGCTCAGACATTCCTGCAAGGTCCTCATTTCCCTCTCCGAGACCTCGAGACGCACTTTGAGTCTTTCGTTCTCTTGCTCCTTGGTTATCAAATCCTGTTGCGTCTCGTTCAACACAAGCACTACCTCGCCCAAGAGGGTGTCTACTGCGACAGATAACGCAGAACGGATGGTCGGGGCCAAACGTGTTTTTAACGAAGACATTGTCACGCTCTTTCCCTGTGATGCCAAGGAATTAGCGTACCCAGGCTTTTCTACTTTGCGTTCGTAATAAGAACCAGAACCAGCCCTGTTAGGGGGGTTGATTATACTTTGTTTACGATTACTACCACTGGTTGAACTATTACTACCTGAGGGAGAGGGTTCCATGTCCCCGCTACAATTAACGTTACTCCGCCTGGAAGTCATGATGGTGTAGCTAGCTTATAGCTAACGTTAGCTAGTTAATTTGTCGTCAGCTCACGCCGAGGATGGAGCTAGAACATGCACTTTTTCAGCAGGGCCGAAAATGTGTCATTACTTCTAGCTTGGAAACCTAAGTCACGTCGGCTAGACAAGCAACTCAGCGCCAGATGGTTGGTTGTTCACAGGATAGCTAACCGGCTAACAGGCTACCACTAGATAGCTACGTGGCTCAATTTTTTGCAATCTAGCACTAGCTATACGCTCTTAAACTATAACGTTCCACTGAGTCTTGGCTAATTTCTACCTTGGTAATTAGTATTATGCCTAGTAATTTGTAGATTCTCGAAATTTAGTTAGCTAGCTATATAATATACGACGTCGTTACTCATTACAGCTAATCGTTGATTTCAGAATAGCTATAGCTACGCTAACGCTAGCCTTTCTCAACTAATGGCAAACTAGGGCTAGCTAGCTAACAACAAACTGTGGGAGCTGAATGATGTCGCGCGGTTAGATCGCTAATACCTCCTTGTGTTTAGATCGTACCAAACTGGCTATTGGCTAACTACTGCTAGCTGAGTGAGGACCTAAACGACTGCTCCTGTGTAGCTAGCTACTCCAAGAGGTTAGAACGTTTTGGGACTATGGATCACAATGGTAGGAGGAGTTTGGGGCTTAATTCCAAAATGGCATTTTGTAAAAGACCAACCGCCGGTCCCCCGCCCGCCGTGCTGCGCTGGAGAATAAATCATGCAGTCCCAAAGGAAGAGGTTCTTCAGCAGGGCGTTTGACTTTTGATTGGCTATGAGCACATCCATGGCTATGAGACAGTCGCACATGAATTACGCCAACATCCGTACTACAAGATAGCGCGTTTTTATTTATTTATTTATTTATTTATTTATTTATTTATTTATTTATTTATTTATTTATTTATTTATTTATTTATTTATTTATTAATTATTTTTTCGCAAACCATTATGGCAAACATGACCTAAGACAGGGTCATACAAAATAGTGGACAGTACAAACGTTACATTAAAAACAATAATTGGAAAGGGCAGATGTTAGAAATAAGAATTATATAAATAAATAAACAAAAAGCAAATGAAGATACAAGTAATGTATGGGCTATTGCTTAATAATTGTGTAGCCTATAGATCAGATTGGTCTAGTTGTTTTTGATCCACAGTGGATAATAGGTTTACTTTGGATTGTTTTTTATCTTTTACATGGTGAGTGGTTTTCAAAAGATGTAAACAACCATCTGCAGATTTTGTGAGATTTTTCATGAGTCTTCGCTGGAGGAGATGTCCTGTTTGGAGAGGAGAGGGTCAGATTCTACCAGAGCCAAACGGATAAGTTCTGAACCCCATATTCCATCTCAGTTGTCATCTCTCTGTTGCTGATGTGCTACACAGCGGTCGGTGAGGAGCTTGGCAGGCTTGTGGGCAGCAGCAGAAAGAGCGGGTCACAGTACGATCAATATCATTCTACTTCCTTCCTGTAGGGTTCAAAGTAGGCTACTCTCACCAGAGCCTTGTGTACCTTATAAAAATCGGAATGTTCTGTAGTAGTAGGACTACTGTTCCCATAATGCTCTGTTGTTCCCTTGATGCTCGGGGCCCCACGGATGTATGAAGGGCTGGGTTACGGCTTACGGAGTTAGAGAGTAAACGGTTCTCACTAAAGTACACTGTCCCGTGTCTTCTTTATACATGGTGTCAGAAGTGGGATTTCAAAATGCAGAGCCAGAGCTAGGGAGTCTGTATGGTGGCCTGGAATCTCCGCTCAGATAGGTCAGATTGTGGAGAGGTGCGAACTATGTCAGAAGCACAGAACACAAAACTGTGAACCGCTGTTGCCCACCCCAGTCCCAGACCGTCCGTGGCAGAAGGTCGGTATGGATTTGTTTGAGTGGTCTAACAAACACTACCTTTTGATCATAGATTTTTTCTCAAGGTATATTGAGGTAGCAGAGCTTAGGTACACTTCGGCTGAGGTTACTGTTAGAGCTATCAAGGAGGCCTTTGCGAGGCATGGAACTGCAGAGACTGTTGTATCAGATAACGGCCCTCAGTTTTCTTCAGAACTGTTCAGGCAGTTTGCAAAGGAACACCAGTTCGCACACGTTACAAGCAGCCCGCGTTACCCCCAGGCGAACGGGGAAGCTGAACGAGCAGTTCGGACCATCAAGGACTTGTGGAAAAAGGACGACGATCACGGCAGAGCGCTGCAGGCATACAGAGCCACTCCGCTGGAGCACGGGTTCTCACCAGCTCAGCTGCTGATGGGGAGGAACCTGAGGACCTCCCTACCACAACCTACAGCCAAGTTAGATCCTAAGTGGCCGGATCTGCAGGCTTTTCGCGAGAAGGATGAGGAGGGAAGGAGGAGGCAGGCGAAACACTACAACCGGAGACACCGCTCTAGACCGCTCCCAGAGCTCCCATCTGGACAGAAAGTCTGGATTACCACAGAGAGATCTGCCGGGACAGTCGTTAGGCCTGCCGACACTCCCAGATCGTATGTTGTAGAGACTGATCGGGGTTTTCTGAGGAGGAACAGGAGTCATCTTAGGCCAACAGGGACTGTTACTAGGTCTGGTCGAGTTTCAAAGCCACCTGAGAGAATGGACTTGTAGATAATGAGGGAAAGAATATTGTTCGTGCAAAGAAAAGGCAAAGTTGAAGTTTAGATGTAGCCTATATACTGTGAGGGTATTGTTGAGAAACAGAGCAGCTAATGTTAAAAAAGAGAACAGCACATTTATGTTTATTTTAGTCATTGATTATGTTATAGGGGTAATTAAAAGGAGTAGGCCTATGACTTTAGCTAAAAGGAGGAGATGTAGTAGTAGGACTACTGTTCCCATAATGCTCTGTTGTTCCCTTGATGCTCGGGGCCCCACGGATGTATGAAGGGCTGGGTTACGGCTTACGGAGTTAGAGAGTAAACGGTTCTCACTAAAGTACACTGTCCCGTGTCTTCTTTATACATGTTCTGCCATTTTGTACATAATCATAATGCCTAATGTTACAAATGTATTTTCCTGCATTTTGAAAATAAAAAATACATGTATTTCATCTTAATACTTTTTCTGGCACCAGTATTTTTTGATACATTTGAGTGGTATTTTGTATTTTGTAACAAGATACATTTTGATGTAGCCACCCGCGGTGCTCGGAAGATAACATACGTGGACATAGCCTACTGAAGAAGGACACTGAGAGACGTCAGTACTGATGAACACTGGCGTGCTGGACCAGGGTGTGTGGAGAGGTGTCATCTCAAGAGCCTAGACATAACAACAAGATGTATCTGTGCCCATCTCTCCATCGGGTCTATCTACATATCTCACAACGCACCGCAATGGTATATCTATGTGGGTCCCACTGCTGACAGCTAGTGAAAACAAGATGTGGAAGGAGGAGTCAGCGTGCCACACTGTCGTTAAGAGCTGATATCTGTTCTACGATAACCAGTAGACTTGGTGCAGGTGTAGTATGGCGGTGTTTAGAGGCCATGAAGAGATGGAGGTGGGGGATATAAACCTCTCTGATGATCCAACCAAGGATGTTCAAACAAAGACCCCAGAGAAGACCCCAAAGTCAGGTAATCTAGATCAAGCTGATTTGGCCCACCTCCAATCCTTATGCCAAGAGAAACAAGTCATTTCAAACACTTTGTTGTCTGTTTGTGTGTACTGTGTGCATGTCCACATGTGTCTGTGTGTGTTTCTGTCCCACAGTATTAAGATTCTTCTGGCTGGTTGTTGTGAGCTTTGGGCTGCTGTGTGTCCTACAAGCCACTCTGAACATCTCGCTCCGTCTCGTCTTCTGTGAGTCTGATTTCGAATCATTACAGTAGGATCCCAGACCGAAGGAATGATATGTCACAGCCAGGGTTGGGCTCAACATAGTTTCAGTTCAGGTTCAAGTTCAAATCAAACTATGGAAAATGCAACAAAAAAATCCTATCATGAGAATCATTTGAAACAATGTTTATTACAGAATTTTTATTGCAGTTGAAATTCTACATTTAGAGAATAATAAACTGGTCACAGCATTGT
This sequence comes from Borostomias antarcticus, assembly GCF_949987555.1. Classification (NCBI taxonomy): domain Eukaryota; kingdom Metazoa; phylum Chordata; class Actinopteri; order Stomiiformes; family Stomiidae; genus Borostomias; species Borostomias antarcticus. The sequence continues at coordinate 14,881,776 of NC_140248.1, forward strand.
CTCAACTAGTAGGAGAAACAAGTTATTATGTTAAAGAATTTCTAATAAGCTCAATTTCATCACAGTGATTTCCATTCCAATAGATAACACATTCTGTAACAATAAATTCTGTATCATACAGTATCATCAGACTGTGAGAACCCAAACTTGCATCTCATTATTCATAGACCAGAGGGCCGTTTTATCTTCACGTTACTAGAACCACATCCTTTTCTCTGTGAAAGTAAACCCAACTTCTCTTTTGTTTCAGCCAATGCTGACCACCAGAGAGACCAGTTAGAGACCAGTTACAACAACTTGACTCGTGAGAGGGACCAGCTTAAGACCAGTAACAACAACCTGACCAGAGAGAGAGACCAGCTAGAGACCAGTAGCAAGGACCTGACCAGAGAGAGAGACCAGCTTCTGTCCAATAACAAGGACCTGACCAGAGAGAGAGACCAGCTAAAGTCCAGTAACAAGAACCTGACCAAAGAGAGAGATGACCTTCAGAGGAGATTTTGTGGTATGTTATCTCTTGGTTTAGAATATTATGTACAGGAGGTCAATCATAACAGGGATGAAAAATGTAAAGCTGTTCTGTAAGCGACCTGTCTTGTGTTGTCAACAGAGGAAACTCGCTGTGACGATGGTTGAAAGAAGTGTTGGACTCAAATCGAATAAGCTGTGTCTCTGTGTTGTGTCCTGTGTTGTTGTGTTGTGTTCTGTCGTGTTGTGTGGTGTTGTGTTTTGTTGTGTTGTTTTGTGTTGTGCTGTGCTGTTTTGTCATGTTGTGCTGTGTTGTGGTGGTCGGGTTGTGTTATAGAGAGTAATGATGGATGGACGAGGTTTGGTTCCAGCTGTTACTACGTCTCCACTGAGCAGAAAACCTGGGAGGAGAGCAGACAGGACTGTAGAGGGAGAGAAGCAGACCTGGTGGTCGTAAGCAGCCGAGAGGAACAGGTGAGAGATGGAGGGAGGGAGAGAGAGAGAGAGAGAGAGAGAGAGAGAGAGAATATCCCTTTGCTGTGTACTGCAATGGCAACATTGTTGTTTAAATTGAACATTCTGTACATGCCAATAAAGCACACTAAATTGAATTGAGAGCAACAGAGGGAAAGAGGGGTGCGAGAGCGTGAGAATGAACGAGGTACTGTAGAGGGAGACAGAGAAAGGGAGAGGGGGCGGGGCTGGACTAAAACAAACTACTGTAAAGCCTATAACCATGCTCTGTGTTGTAAACAACATTTCCCAATGACAGAACTTTCTGTTTACCTTCAACAAGAGAGTATGGATCGGTCTGACTGACAGGGATGAAGAGGGGATCTGGACCTGGGTAGACGGAACACCACTGACCACAGCGTAAGAGAAAACTACTCCTTCTTCGGGCTCTAGATTCATGACAAAACAACAAACTGTAGAAACCATGTATGCTTTACATGACAAAAATATGCACACCAATAACTCCCCACCCACACCACAGTTGACAAAAAATTGGTCTGGCTGCACATGCGTGTACAATCTGGCTGCACATACACATTCATGGTTACAGTTATTGCGAAAGAGCTTGTGTGATTGCGCAGCAAGGTTACCTTTTTGGTAATCATAAATATGTGAGACTCCAGTTCTTTCATTGACACAATTCTTCATATTCATGGTTATGCTAGGAACCACCTGGTGTTGTCATGATCCTGCCTCCCTCAGTGTGTGACTGTCTGGTCGTCTGTTGTTGTTGTTTAACCCTGTAGGTACTGGAACATTAATCAGCCTAATAATGGTGGTGATGACCCAGACATTGGGGAGGAGCACTGTGCTGAGATCTACTTGTACTATCCAGATCCTGTGAACAGATGGAATGACTTGCCATGTGCTTACGCCGGTATGTACTGGATCTGTGAGAGAGAGATCTGATGTTAACGGAGGCAGATGATACAGCACTGTGATCTTTGTTTTAAGTACACCTCTCTCTCAGGCAGTCATGCTAGATGTATTTGACATTTTTGCTCCTTTAATGATATGAAGATATATGATGAATACTATGTTGGGAATGTCTTTGTATGACGATAGAGAGCGGGGTGATTTGAGCCTGCAAGGAAGTTGAGCCACCCCTCGCTTATAGTCAACTATAAGGAATAAGTGGTAAGGCCATTTAAGTTCAAAAAACTGTTTTATCGGCAGTTTGAGCCGAGAGACCACTGTTTTTTTGGGAAGTCATATTTTAAAATTTGTTAATTCTAAATCCAAAGTGATTATTCCCAGCGATGCACCACATCCTGAAATATTATGTACATTTTGTAGTTGGAGACATTACTGTCATGCTTTCACTTTAAAGATGCCTCAAGTAAAAACTGGATCAACTCACCCCGCTCTCCCCTATACGATGAAGACTAATAATGAAAAAATAAAAGTTAATGAAAATATGCATGATCCTACCTCCCTCAGTGTGTGACTGTCTGGTTGTGTGTGTTATTTAACTCGGTAGTTATACAGTACTGGTACCTCCCTCAGTGTGCGACTGTCTGGTTGTGTGTGTTGCTACTTAACCCTGTACGTACTGGTACCTCCCTCAGTATGTGACTGGCTGGTTGTGTGTGTTGTTATTACCTCTGCCCCAGCGACAGCGCAGGGTGAGAGGTTATTGCAGGCACAGCATTATGGGTGGGCCTGATGGTCCTAGGCCCACCCACTTTTCGACAAACCCAGCCTAAACTTTTCCGTTCCTTTTTTAACATATTTTCATTTTGTCATGAATGATTAAAAATCAGCCAATAATCACACGATTCTGTGGTAAGATTGCTTTTTAAACACGATTTTATATTGATGACTTTCGTTGTCTTTTGTCATTGTCCTTATTAAGCTGTGTTGTGTTTTGATGACAATAAAAGACGGCCCCAAATCTCGCACAATACCACACAGTCCAGTGTCTCCTTTTCAGGTGTATTCCAAATGAATCTCTCCAACACGGGATTTGAGCCTCAAGCAAAAGCGGTTTATTACAGAAGGTTTAACATACAAAAGACGATGGCATATAGTCTATAGTATGTACAGTTGACCTCTCGGTATGCTGTCTGGACCCAAATCAAAGCATTGGTCTCGTTGCAACATTCTTATGTGGTTTGAGTGTCCCCCCTCCCTCTTCTCTTCTCCGATAAGACTGTCTCTCTGGTCTCTTCTGTGGCCTTGTTTGGTCACGTTAACCTACGCCGCCTCGGCGCCCAGGCCTTTATCTCTAACCACAACAATGGTGTTTAGCACAGAGTGTAACAGCCATGGAATGTCTTTATCTCATAAGTCTATGGAAGAGGGACACCGTTTCTTACCGAAAACTCAAGCCGACAGCCATACTCAATATAGGTCAATCATCATAATTAGGAAATAGCTAACAGGATCATATTAAAAGGCATTTCTCTGAAAATCAACCATATTCAACAATATTGTGGCGTTGCGGTGTGCTAGCAGACAAAAAAATAGACGAATAGACGATAGTAGGAAAATAGCCAACCATTTCCCTGCCTCCTGGGCTCACAACTAACCGGGGTTGAGATATGTCCACAGCTACACTAACTTAGTTCTCCAAAAAGCATTCCCCTCGCTCCCCAAAAACTAGCTCCTCCGTCGCTCTGCTTCCCCCGGCTCCAGCCAAAACCAAAAACTCCCTCGCGTCTCACGCGCTCACCCTCTCCCCCCCCCCTCTAAACCACCACCCCCCCCCTAGTGGACACCCCCCCCACAACAAACCTAACTAAACCCACTACCCATAATTAGACACAGCGTTACAATATGTTTATGCTTCTGTGCAAGCAAGTTCATGAGACACGTACGTGACGTGGGGTTCAGCGCCGGCGGGATGAATGAATTTTACCAGTAGGCTAGGCTATTCTAGGCTAGCTCCAAGTGCCACTTCATGCACTGAAATATCAACTGCTGCGATGCCGCAACAATCTTTGTTAAGATACCTTAAACCATGCCTTAAACGTACACGAGCGGCCTCAGAATCGTCGCTGCAACCAAGAGAGGTTGAGCTGGTATCCACAACTCCTCGCTCCTCTTCTCCGCCACCGCAGGATGCTAATAGCAGCAGCGCCGATGCTAGTGTCTCCTACTCGTTGCGAGTGGAGGATTCAGCAAAGGTAATATAGCATATCAGTCAGTCGTTTTTATTAAGTTAAAACAGTGATCTAGTTTGGAATTTAAGGCCCACCCACAATTTGCCTTGCCCATCCAAAACTGAAATCCTGGTGCCGTGCCTGGGTTATTGTATGTTTTCGGTGGCGTGTGTTCATCGGTTGGTTCATTTTTTTGCTGGATTACACAAAAACTACTGGACCGATTTTCACGAAACTTGGTGAAAGGGTATAGCATAGGCCAACTTACAACCTCTTAAATTTCAGAGTGGATCCAAATCACGGATTGGGTCCATGGGCCGCCCAAGCACAGCCGGACTGCCCATTCACTTCCATTAATTTATTGGACCATGACTATACTTGGTGAATCATGGGCCACCTTAGAACCCATTCAATTCTGGAGCAGATCCAAATCACGGCCAGATCCACAAATGAAAACAAAACTTAGAACGAAGCCAGCTCCCTGTGTGGGGGTGCTAGAGACACAGGGTTTGGGCCGGGGTGTGTGGGGGGGGCACCAGGGAGCCAGCCAAATAGGCCTACAGCCACCCATTCACCATTTTTTGGACTAGGATTACACAAAAACTACCAGACTGCTTTTCATGAAACTCATGGAGGGGTGTAGCATGGGCCAATTTAGAAACCATTCAATTTTGGCATGCACAGGGTTACGAAATACATTCAGGGGCGGAGGTCTGTGCTCTCTGAGCACAATTTCTAGTCATCTCAATTTGTTTTTTTTACCTGGTTAAATAAAGGATATTGATTGATGATGTAGAACAACATTACAACATTCACCACAGACACTCTAGCTCTGGGCATGACAAAAGAGTTAACGTTTGGACACTTAATGGCCTAGCCATAAAACTGTCTTTTCTAATCCATCCACTATTGTCGAAAAACTACCTAAACAAGACCCATCTAATCTATTCTATGAAATACAAGGACTAGCTAATACCCACAAACAAACCCAAAGATGAAATGCTTACATGTGGCAAATAAATACCTTTAAATGCTAAATCAAACCTGAGTCTGCTTACCTGAAATATGGCACAGCAAGGAAAATTCTATCAACATGCTCATTATCTCTGGCCACACAAAAACATAATTACTTGTAGTATATATCAAAACAAGTTTTTATTGCATACTGTAAACACAGGCTGATTATTTTCCATAACTATTAAATTCAATTGAATACTTTATTTGCATTTTAACACCCATTTAAATCAATTATATTGCTGTTTTCTTGTCTCTCTCCTCATATAAGCAGCATGCCAAGATTATATATGACTTTGTGTTTATATTTCTCTCTGTACAATCAATCCATGTGTATTTAACAAGAACCACAAGTCAGGTAAGTAGAGGAGAAACTTACCCTGTTCTTAAAATGGTACAATGATATAAAACACTCTTAAAGATCATTCCTTACATTCCCACTACAAGATTAAAAATACATGACACAAACATTAAAGGACATGTTTGGAATTAAGCATTAAGCCATGTTATAAGGTTATTTACGATAATATACAATGTCCAATATCAAAGTTTCATCAAACGGTGCACTCTCGAGATATAGTCGCCCGTCGCCGATTAGATCGGAAGCCTACTTTGTGGAGGTTTTTTTGTCAGAACATCAAAGGAGGTCCTTCAAGACCATCTTGACTATACAGTTACTGAGATGCTGGTTTCAGTGGCTTATAGACAAAAGTGGTCCTTTGCAGTCAAATATAAATATACTGTAAATTTAAAGAGGATATAAAAACAATTGGGTGCTTTCTTTTTTTAACGTGAGCTGAATTATAGACTAAAATATCAATACATCCACCACTGTAGATTACATAGAATATGAGTCAGTGAATAAAAATCCACTGTGACTACAACACACCAACACAGTTTATGCAGATTTTAACCTTATACAGTGAATCCTACAGACACCAGTGTAGACGTACAATATGAGACAGAAGATGTGACCTTGTATTTGCATTCATGGAATGATCCCCTCTTGCATTCGGATTTGATTAAAAGCGGGTATAAACTGGCAAGGAGCGATTTCAGTATGAATCAGAAAGTTAAATGTGACAGTACATACATTCCATTTAAGTGCCACAGAGAAAGGTTGAATTAATTTGATGTCTTGCTGAAAAAAAAGAAAAAGAAAGGAAAAGTACAACATGCATACTGAATATACATGCATATCTGTCCTAACATTTGATCTGGCAGGACTCCAAGCCATCTGGAGCTAGTCAGGTTAGCTAGTCAGGTTAGAAGGAAGAGTTTCCACCATACTGCTTTCATCTTGGTGTATGAGGTTTAACAACAGGAAGGTATATAGAGTATGGGTACCTATTTCTGGTGAAACAACATTCAGACCATCTAATATCCATGTCTGTCCAATGCATTTTGGGTGTAGTTCTCAATGCAACCATTAGAAGGCAACCTTGTCTAACTAAAGACAGCTACTCACAAATATCCCTGATATCTCTTTCTACCTTTCACACATTCCCCCAATGAGAGGGGATGTTGTAGATGATGTGTTCATGGTCAGATAAATATGTGATCAGACTACTCTTTGATGTGGCATTGTACATATCAATACCATATACTATCAATACTGAATGGTTTTGTGAGGTTAGTTTGTCTGCGGAATGTACAAACAGATGGAAGGGTTAGGAGAATAAAGATATGAATATAACCTGTCTTCTTAACACTGAACCTCTAACCTAGACCATTAACTGCTGTCGAAAACAACTATTGACCTTGACAATAAGCATAATACATCCAGTCCTGGCATTGAATCTTTGGTGTGTCTTCTGCTACAATTCCAGCTCTTCCACATGTTGCACACCTTTAGAACGCCTGAGCTTACACACATGGAGACAACACTGTCCCGAGATTAACCGTATATAGTACATACTTTACAGTGTCTGTACATTTCCGTAGTAAAAGGTGTAGTGTGTGATTTCTGGCGGCATCTAGTGGTGAGGTTGCTGACTGCAACCAACTGAATACAATTACATGGTGCAATATGGCGGCCTCCGTGGGAAGGACCTGCTCCCTATGTAGATATAAAGACCTCATTCTAAGGCAACACAAAATGAATGTTTCTTGTTTTCATGGGATTATACGCTAATTAAAATATACTTATGAATATTATATTCCATTTCTGCCACACAATGCTACACACTGCACCTTTAAATCCAGCACATACATTACATACTAGACAAACAGACAGACAACTAGAACCAATGGGATAATTGTTAACTATACTATAGTATGAACACACATAACGTGCTGATGTTTGGGGAAGGGAGTGGGTAGGGGATGCATCTAGGCAGGGTTTAAGGGTGATGCCATTGTAAATACAAAAGGACAAAAATAACCACCATGCACAACATGGAGAACAGCTCGAAGCACCTGATGCATGTTTCTAACTAATTGGAAAAATCAAACATAAAGGGCAGGGTAACACTTTACAATAAGGGTACATTAATAAGCATTAGTTAATGTATTATTAAGCATTAAGTAACAGTTAACTAATGTCTCTATTAACCATTTACTAATGTTATTTATGTTAACTAAGGTTAACTCACCTAACACTAAGGTATTAATTAACATTAGTAACCTAACCTAACCCTAAATAAGCATTAGTTAACAGTTATTTTTTGTGACACTTATTGTAAAGTGTGACCAAGGGCAGTCTTGATTCAGAAATTAAGGGAATCCTCTCATCCCTAAATTATTAGAAAAAAGTAACTTTGTATCACATCCAGTTTAAGATATTAAACCAAAATACCAGTATTTTTGCTTTTTAACATTCCAATCAACATAAAAATAATTCTGTATGGGTCGTGCTTTACTTACATCCTATTGCATTGTTTGGTAATAACAAGATTAAAGTTAATAAAAAAACAGATTGTTGTCTCTCACAGGTGTTTTTTGGCGGCTGGTCTGTAGCTTGTCAAGTTACCCTGGATGTCTACTGAGACAGGATGCAAGGTTATAGCCGTTCCGCCAACCATACAGGCTCACAGTGCTTTTGGTTACTCCATGCCATTCCGCAGCATCTGATTGGCTGCGATGAGCATGACGCTGATGATGAAGGCCACAGCGAAGGCACAGATCAGACTCTTCCTCACGCACGTCTGCCGGTTCTTCTTCTTAGGATGGACTGAAGAGAAAAAGATGAAAAGTAAAGAGAAGAGATGACAAAACAAGTTGAGAATTGTAGTTTCCTTTCTGACACTAACAGCTTTGTACACGAAAGACTTGCAGCTGAAATGTCCGTAGTCCTGCCTGTCTGCCTGTGCCATATACAGGTATTAAATTATCCTGAATTGGACATTCCCGTGAGTGCTGGTATCTTTGCCACTGTTCAGAAACCTTTTCAGACCGTAAGAGTTCTTGAAAACTAGAAAACTAACAGATTAATTTCTATGAAACCCGGTGGAGAGGTGTAGCATGGGCCAAGGAACAAGCCATTCAATGTTGGAATCACGGGGCGGATCCACTAATTATTTTTCACTGTCTGACACTGCAAGATGGGGCATTTTCATCTCATACAGTATGAACCTTTGTATCTGGTGTAGAGAGATAATATTGGTACTGAAAGAAAGTCTGCTCTTTCCAATTGTGTTTTTACTCAGTAATTACTGCCCTATCTAGGTTGTAGGCCCTATTGTGTATATCTAGTTGTGCAATGAATCAGCTGCATTCAGGAATGGTAAATGGTCTGCACTTATATAGCCTTTTTATACAAAGCACTTTACAATGAAGACCTCTCATTTACCTATTCAAACACACATTCACACACCAATGGCGGCAGCTGCCATGCAAGGCGCTAGCCTGCTCATTAGGAGCAATTTGGAGTTCAGTATTTTGCCCAAGGACACTTCAACATGTCGTTCAACATTCATCCAGGAGAGGCTTTGATCTCCGTGTTCAATAGAGCCATCAACAATAGAAGTCGACTCCTGATGGTTCCAGACAGCAAAAAACAAGAGCTGATAATGCAGCCCCACCAAGCCAAGACCTCCTGATGGTTAAAATACTTGTAGGACCCTGATCATTGCTGCTTAGGGCTCTCCACACATCTTTGACTCCCCCTCTGACTCCCGCTCTAACCTCCTTCGTACTCTGGGCAGTTCCTCGAGTTTTCCTTGAGGCTCTCCTCCTCCATGATGATGATGCTCTCAATGTCCTTCATCGTCAGATGGTCCTGGAAGGCGTGGAACAGAACCTGCTTCAGCTGATCCAGGGACAGCTGCTGCATGTCAAACTGCAAGGGCACAACGATAACACACACCTGTAGTCCCATACTCTCACAGGTGCACAACAATAACACACGCACACACACACACACACCTAGTCCCACACTCTCACAGGTGCACAACAATAACACACACGCGCACACACACACGCACACACACCTAGTCCCACACTCTCACAGGTGCACAAAAATAACACAAACACCTAGTCCCATACTCTTACAGGTGCACAACAATAACACACCGACCCACACACACACACACACTAACACGCGCACACACACACACCTGTAGTCCCACACTCTCACAGGTGCACAACAATAACATACACACACATACACCTAGTCCCAAACTCTCACAGGTGCACAACAATAACACACACACACACCTAGTCCCACACTCTCACAGCTGTGTGTATCCATATAGCAGTATGCATGGAGGTATAAAGAACAAGGTGTTGCAATAACACAAGACCAATCAACGATTCCTCCTGCTGGTCGATGTGTCACTCAAAAATCAAATCCACACCGCGGCATGTGACAAATAAACTGTCAAAGAACTGTATGCATAGTCTGCTTCTGTTAGATACAGATTTGTTTTTAGGGGAATTGTGTACAGTATGTGTGTGTGTGTGTGTGTGTGTGTGTGTGTGTGTGTGTGCGTGAATGAATAATTTATGAGGCCTTGGGCAATGTAGGTCTTATTCTAATATTCAATAGTCTGAGACTCTGGCGTTTGCTACCCACTTTTAGAGCAGATTCTATTCCCTTCTGCCCTTCCCAAAACCTGTGTGTGTGTGTGTGTTTGTACGTGCGTGCCTGTGTGTTGGGGGTGGGGGAGATATCAAGTAAGAGAAATAGCCTGGAAGAGTTAGAGAAGGTAGAAGGTGTAGAGAGAAAGTGACACACACTCACACACACATTTTGTTTTCAGACAAGATCTCCCTCCTTCCTCCGCTTGCTCTCTCTCCTAGAAAGCTAAGCACAAGTCACTAACCTGTTGATCTATAACTTAATAGCAGATTAGTATCTATACTGTTTTATTGCGTACTGTCTATTAAGCCCATTCAGAGGAACCTGTGTCAGACAATGAAAACTCCTTATCAAGCTTTTCCAATATCAAAACACACCTGCAATTACTGTAATATTCTTACTACTGTACATTCAATATGATTTCTATATGCCTACTTCTCCCAACAATAAGGTATGAGCCTGGTGTTGTGTAACACACACACACACACACACACACACACACACACACACACACACACACACACACATTTTAAAAGCCGGGATCATTATAGCTGGTTGAAAGTAATTGCGTGTTGTGTGCGTTGACTCAGAGGCAGCGCAGAAGAGCCCTATTGATTCCAGTCTTACCGAGCTTGGAACCTTTCCACTGCAAGACTGATGACAGGGAGAGAAACAACAATGAGGGAACGAATGATTACCCCCCCACCACACACACACACACACACACACACACACAGGCACGCACACGCACACGCACAGAGTGGTGTGTTACTCAAGCTCAAAGATCAGATGACTGGTGACAATCGATCAATAGGTGTTCACAGGTCAAGGATAAAGCAAAGTTGAATGTGGATCAAGCCAGATCCCTCAGACACACAAGATGGCATTACAATACATTTATCTATTCTCTGTAGAATAGTCTGAGCCTCTGGTAACTGTGTGTGACGCTTGAGGGCAGCTAAGGGCAGAGACTGAGGCGGAACTGTTGTCTTTGATTTCTTTACCAGAGCTCTCTGCTTTTTGTGCCTGGCTGTAAACCAGCACACCAATGACAGCAAATGTCCGGTTGTCACTCCCTCCCTCCCTGGCTTCCTCCGTCGCCCTGGCTTCCTCTGTCGTGTTGTTGACCTGCGGTTCTGTTGCTACCACAAGAGGCAGATAGACTGCATTTACCGTTTTCGGCCACGGGGGGGCAGCAACAGGCTTAGATAGACTGTGTACCTGGTTTGTCACTGGATGTTATAAGCTATGTAAAAATGTGGTTACCTGGTGGTGCTATGTCAGTTATTGAATTTATGTGCAGCAATTGAACATTTGAAATACTCCTGTTTTGAAATTATACCTACAGTTCAGGTGTCTCGGTAATTACCTATTATATATTAGGCTATACTTTGCATGTATTTACCAGGTAAATGTATAGTAATTGGGGGACTATGAAAGGAAGGGTTACCAAAAAATTTTTCAGAGTAAATTAATTTAGCAATAGAAATCCATAAGCCTAGGGCCAACGGGCCTAGGATATAGACAATAAACTACCGGTGGAATGGTGGTGGAGCATCCATTGGGGACCCGCCGGAGGTCCGCCAACTCATCCATCGGGGACCCGCTGTAGGTCCGGTAGCTTGTGTTATCTGGGTTTATCCCTTACCTTTGTCCAGAAACAGAAGTTGAACCAATTGCAGCAAAATAGGTAATGTTATAGGAATCATCAGTGTAACTGCTTTAGCCACTGACCGCTACCATTAATGTTATGTAAGCTACTGATAGTTGCTGTGAGCTCATGAGCTAACTGGCTATCCTGCTCTTATTGTGCTGGATTAGCATTGGAAGCATTGGAACTGAGGTGTCTAAGCGACAAGACCTATCTTAATTTATCAGACATTATTTCATGTCAATTCAATTCACAGCTATTTCAGTGGCATGACTAGCTTCCGTCTTACCAGTCCTGAACAGAAACAAGCCAGCCACACACATAAGCCAGGTGGACCTGGCCTGGTTGTGTGATATCTGACTCTGAAAGCAAGGAATGGGGATGTCTCAGGCTGTAAGACGACAACATTAAAAACATGACAGCTTAGGCAGAGAGAATGTGCGGCCTGTCTAGAGACAGAAACCAAAGCGGCTTCTTCTATGGGACGTTTACAGGCTAACACATGGGCTGTGAATGCACACACATTTCGTAAGTCGCCGTTTTGATCGGAAACCTCAATTGCGCTGGATAGTAATTAAACAAATCAACAGTGAAGGCATGACAAGAAGACAAGTCAGGTCACCAAGAAGCTATGAGAGTAAGCTAACGTTAGGACTGGCTTTATCACGTTCAGGCTTACACAATGGGTCAAGGGCTGCATCCTGTATCTAGCCTACTTGTGAATAAACCACCCTTTCAATGGCTTGGCTTGTTATGTTGTCAGTGTAAATCAACATAAGTACTTCATGCAGGTATCTAGCCTGATCTTCACTTGCATTAGAATAGAACTGCCCTCTTCTGTCTGTCCATCCAGCAGCAGTAGCCCAATCCAAACCCATATGTGCACTGGTCACTTTTCATAAAAACAACTGTGACAGGCAAGGCAGCTACTGTTGACTAGTGATGTCCGATTCATGAACAATTAGTGATTCTCTATATAACCGGTGTGCACCTATGTTCTACCTCTTTGGTCACCTGACTTCCTGTGTGTTCATTTGGACTTGAACTCAGAAGTCAAAATGTCAAGTTTTAGATAGATACCGTAGATAGATAGATAGATAGATAGATAGATAGATAGATAGATAGATAGATAGATAGATAGATAGATAGACCACAACGGCTCTACGGGCACTGTGCACTAGTATATAAAAAGGTTAAAACTTAATATCAGGTATCTGGGACAACTTCTTCAGACATCAGCCATTTTTCTGCCACCTAGAAATCGCTAAAATATCAGGATTTGCCTGTTATATTCAAATATTTACATAGTCCATTTTAGGGACCTATATTTAGGTCTTCTTATATTTAAGTGTATCAACCCAAGTCCATCTCTGGATTTAAAGACGGATGAAGATTCTATGGGAGGAGTCTTTAAAACAGCAGATACAACTGAACTACAAATTAGTCATATGCACAGATATCAAGTTGTTCATGGATATCCCCTCTGGTCTAGGAGTGGGTCGATGCGTTCTTATGTGAGAGGTGCATTGTACACTGATATGTATTACATTGTTTGTAGGCAACTTATTACATTGCTTGTAGGCCACTCATAAGGAACTGTGCAAACCGCAGCATCAATATTAAATAGGTTACATGGCCAACATTTTGGGAAATACGCTTGTTTTCCATCTTCCCAGGGGTTAGACAAGCACTATGAAGTATTTTCAATTCTGTGCGTGCAATATGGAGTGGCGAGACCTGGACCGATTAGCCTAGCTTAGCGGCATTCACTGGTACCAGGTTAGGCCGATTAGCCTACTTTCCAAATGTCATGAAATAACCCCCCAATACAACTCCAAAACTATTCTGTTTAGAGTTTTTAATGTGTGTATTAACCACGTTGAGTGATCACAATTTTTAATTAAACATTTTCGTTTTCTAAGCAGAAATGCTCCAGATCCTTTGGAAACCTATGGAACGACCTGTGATACCCTGGCCTCGACTGCCTGTTATTACAGCTCTTTACAACACACTGAACCATATTCATAAAGTTATGGACGGTGTATCTAGATACGAGCTAGTCTATTGTAGCATCTAACTATGTGCGAGCTGATGATATCCACTTCGCTCGTTGGAACGCAGGTTTGTTTACCTCGATACCTAGCTAGTCACAATGCTACGCGTTTGGAGTGATTCGTGTAATCCCTACGCCTGGTTCTATAAGTATTTCTGCTTAGAAAATGAAAATGTTTAATCAAAAATTGTGATCACTCAACGTGGTAAATACACACATTAAAAACTCTAAACAGAATAGTTTTGGAGTTGTATTGGGGGGTTATTTCGTGACATTTGGAAAGTAGGCTAATCGGCCTAACCTGGTACCTGTGAATGCCGCTAAGCTAGGCTAATCGGTCCAGGTCTCGCCACTCCATATGCACGCACAGAATTGAAAATGCTTCATACTGCTTGTCTAACCCCAGGGAAGATGGAAAAGAAGCTTATTTCCCAAAATGTTGGCCATGTCCTTTAATTTCTGTCATAGCCTTGTGCAGGTAGAAACATCAATACTGAAACCAAGTTCATTCTTGTCCGCAGACTTACCCTTATTTCCAGTAGACCTCTCGTGTACATTTGTGCCAACGGCAGCATTTAAAATAGTCTCATTTAAAAAGGGGAGGGGGAGGGGGGGGGGGGGGGGGGGTTTCGGTGGCTGTGCTGTTCTCTGAGGGGCAGGCCAACGGTTGGGACCTGTTATATAGGCACAGTGCAGCATTTGCAGGGAGACCAGTTCTCCTTCCCCTCCGTGGTCTTCTCCCGACTCCCTGCGTGTTCTCCCAGGGAGCCCTTGGAGTGGAGCAGAATGTTGGTGCAGGGCAGGCGTCTGGGGGTGGAGAGGCTTGGAGAGGTTTGGCCCACTAGCACCGAGTGGGACTGGTAGCCTACGCCCACCTCGACCACCGCCGGTGATTGTGTAATTCAAGGCTGTTATCTGTTTAGCCTGTTCTGTGGTGACACCTCTAAAACCAGCAACCAGCAACACACCATCTTCCTGCTTTAATTCCTCTTTAAGATGTCTCATTTCCCTTTCCAGTTTGGCAATTTGGACCAACATCTGGTCACAGTGGCAGCAGCGACCAGAAGGATATATGGGGATATACCAGGTCGATATATGGTTACAGGGGCCTCGGAGCGACAGGCAACCAGTTGCCTGGAGGCAGCAGAGCGAAGTGGTCGGGCGGGGGTGTAGGGCTTGACCATGGCCTGGAGGTAGGAAGGAGCTGTTGCTTTAAGTGGTCCGATAGGCTAGCACCAGCACTTTCACCCCTGCCCTGTGGCCACGGCTGTGTTTTCAGTTCCACAGGTACAGTAGCCTACAAAACATCCAGTCTCTCTCCACGGAACACAGCAGGCTTTCGCAGTGCAATCAGCTCTTCCTGGGAGTAAACTGTAGTTGTTGTCCATAATAAAAAGGGAATAAGTCGCCAAGTTGCTCCAAAAACCCAGAAAAAATGCAGACCAAAACACATGTACTACGAAAAAACACAGGAGCTGCTGTAACGGTGCCATCTTAGAGTTAGAAACACAGTCAAAAACACACACCCTCAAATATCTCTGTACCACCCACTGATTCAATCACTGAGCGTTCAGGAGGTATAAATGAATCATTAA